>NC_056725.1:1695199043-1695499043 GCF_019279795.1 Protopterus annectens | reverse complement strand
CTAGCAAGGGAGTCAGAAGAGACCAGGTAACAGTGAAACTGGTCTGCAGCTCAGAGTTATAAAATATGAGGAGGTGGCCAAAGTGGTTACCAAAGTGGAAGGGTGTGACCATTGTGGTACATATAGGCAACAATAACCTAACAAAGAAGGCAGACAAACTGATAGGAATCAGAGTCAGGGAGGTATAGAGAGAGATGCTAGGACAGGAGATTAGAGGTTGCATTCTCAGAGGTGTTGCCTGTGACACCAGTCAGAATGCTAAAGAAGGAGGGGATTAGTGAGCTTAATGACTAGTTATGGTAGCAGACATGAATGAAGAGCTTGGAAAGGGAAAGAAGAATGGGGGGTGGCAGATGGATGTTAAGAATTAAGAACAGTGGCATTCAAAACTGGGTAGGGACTGCATGTTTTCAGGATTGTGACTTTGGTGGAAAGGGAGAGCAGTGTCAGACAAGCAGGTGACTGGGTAGATACTCAGATGCTAGAAAGAGGAAGAAAAAAGACACAGAGCATAGCCCAGAAATGAACAAAGGTGACTTGGAACACGGCTGGGTGTGCAAGGAATGTGGAATATTGGAGGAGCTGCAAGCATGTCATGCAGAAATGGAAGATAGTCATTGTTAGTATTACAGAAAATGAAACAGACAAGAGGAAGTTTAACAATAACATACAACATGCATTTTGTTTAGAAGTGACAGAAAGAGAACAGATGGAGTTGGAGTGGCAGCCTACATTAGGAGGTACCAAACGTGAGTTCAAGGAGGAAAGGGACACCATTCCAAGAAGGGGGGGCGAGCTAGTTGTTTAGGTCAAGACTTAGAATAAGGACCAAAAAAGTTAGGGTGGGAAAATGAAAAAAATATTGGTGGACTTAAACAATGTACTGACCCTCTAGAATCAACAAGGAAGAAAGATAGAACACTGGGAGATAAAACAGGAGTGCAGCAGAAGAAAAAGAGAAAGTTATACCCATATTGGATATAAATAAATTTGCAAGAAGATGGTTTGAAAATTCACATTCCAGGAAAGGAAGGAGGCGACTGAGGTCCTGAACACTGAAGGGTTCAGCCACTAGATGTAGGGCTGTAAAGGAAATGATATAATTTTGAATGTAGTCCTGACCAAGGTGGATGGTGTCAGGGATGCACAGATAAAGACTGTGCCAATTAGATTGGGGAGACTAAGAAGCCAAAAACAATGGTGGTCGATTTTGGAAGGATTACAGTGAACAGACAGAGGGGTTAAAATTAGTTAGGGATATGGAGTAAAACTGTGGGTGAGCCAACTATGAGAGTAGGTCTAGGATACAATACACAAGGCACTGGACTGGTACCTATCTGAATTCTGAATAACCTCTAGACAAAATATACAATGTCAGTCACAGAAATGAAAATCTGCAGCTATCAATCACATTAGCAGATGTGAAATGCAACTTAGAATTGAAACTAATCCAGCCAAATACATATTCTTAAAAATAAGCAAACTGCTGCTTCCAGTAATCTGAAATAATTTTGGAAGGAAATAAAGGAATTAACTGGAGAAATCACAAATCCTAAATATTCTATCACAACTTTAAAATATAACAACAAGCCTGTCCTACTAGAAGAGTGCAAAAACTTCATCACTGCTAGAATACAAAAAAATCAGCAATTCTCTTCAACCCTCTATCCTATCTCAACACAACCCTCTAAATGTCTCTCAGCCAACAGTGAACCCATTAGCTGATTATGCAGTAACATTCACTTTTAAAGAGATAATGGTAAAGAAACCATCAAGCCCCTGAAAAATATTTAAAATTCCTCCTCCCAAGTTACCTAGTTACTTCATACCTTCCTAAGAACAGCAGCAGAAAAAATTACAAAACCCTTAGCCTACATATATAATCGTTCCCCTTAAAACAGGAGTAGTGCCTCCAAACTTAAACCACTGTATCATAATTCCCCTGTCTAAATGCCCTCTCCCCAAACTATGAAAGACGTTAGACCTATCTCCACTCACTACTCACTTGCAAAAATATTTGAAAAACCCTGTACAAACAAATAATGAGCCATTTTAATAGATGTTGCTTGCTATCAGAGAAACAGCTTGGTTTTAGAAATGCCTTCAGTACTACTACTGCCTTACTCACAGCAACTGACTCCATTTTTTGTAATATTAATGATGGTTTGATCACTGCTGGAATATTTGCAGATAAGACCAGGGCATTCAAAATTGTTAATCACAATATTATTCTTATGAAACTGAACAAGCTTAATTTTGGCCACAGTACCATCAAGAGGTTCAAATGTTATCTGGAGCATAGAACACACTAACAACCTTTTATCATCACTTCTTACTCTAAACACTGGAGTGTCACAAAGTTCAATTCTGGGTCTCATTTTGTTTTTATTATTTATTAATGATCTACCAGATGACCTCCCATCACCTGATATACTATATGCCAGCGGTCTCCAACCTTTTTTGCACCAAGACCAGTTTTATGTAAGAAACTTTTCCATAGAACGGCCATCCCACATGCATAATAAAGTACATAGTATTTATTTATTTATTGGACATTTGTTTACAGGGGAGGCTCGACTGGACTAGAAGTCCATTTTCAGCCAAGACCTGGGAAGAAAACCTCCAAAGTACAATAAAAAGACAACTGACAATAATTACAAAAAAAAATTCTGCTTAACAGCATAATATTGATCTGTTATGGTCGAGAGCTTTCTAAACCTACTGGCAACCTTATTGGCTTTCTCAGTTTATAAGAGCAGTATTTAAAATCTGTCCCTATTATTTTGCTCCATCCAGCATACCTCTCAATGGTACAGATTTTCTCAGAATGTCCAGATTTTTCCCTCATATTTTAGGCCTAGTTCTCATAAAATTGTGGTTTTCTGACAAATGTCTGGCAAAACTTTGAGGACTGGAGTCAGTAAATAATGGCAGACAATTGAATTTCAGACTTCATATCCTTCAGAAAAATTCATGCTAATGCAAAACCTGTTATTCTATCAACTTTCTAAGTTTGTATGAGCAATATTTAAAGTGTCCCTATTTTTGGTCCATTTTCCCCCCATGATTTGTGGCTTTGTCCAGATTTTTTGCTGTAACAGGTTGAGAGGTCTGCTGTCTAGATCTATTATGCAAGAGGTTGAGTGGTATGATCGAGAGGTACACAAACCTCATTGCTGCTGCTGACAGGGATCACTCTCATTCTTCACTCTCTCTCTCTCTCACACACACACACGCACACACATACACACACACACACACACACACACACACACACACACACACACACACACACACACACACACACACACAGTCTCTTGCATTCATGCACATATTTACTCACACAAGATCGTTCTCACTCTCTCTTGATCTCTCTCACACACACAGTCTCTTTTGCTTTCATGCACGCATTCACTCACACATGCAGACAAAAACACACGCGCGCGCACACACACACACACACACACACACACACACACACACACACACGCATACTTTTTTTGGTTTTATTTTATAGTCGTTAAACAGCAAAGGTACTGCTTAGCAAGTGTAAAATAACGGCTCACTCGATCTCACTGCTCATTCGCTGTCATACACACACAGTCTCTTCTTTCACATACACACATACATTTTGCTTTCATGCACACATTCACTCACACACGCAGACAGAAACATAAACGCACTCATACACATATTCACTTTTTTATTTCACTCTGTGCTTGGCGGCCCGGTACCAAATGATCCACGGCATGGTACAGGTCTGCAGCCCGGTGGTTGGGGAACGGTGCTATATTCAGATGACATTCTTCTATTACAAGCCAGTAAATGTCCTTCTGATCTCCAGAACAAACTACAACAGTCTTTCTCTAAGCTATGCAACTGGGATGATTGTAATTGCCTTCTATTTAACCACAAAACTCTAGCCTTACGCTATTTAGAACACCTCAGAAACTCCCTCGTCTACCTCTTTATGAAATAACCGATAACCATATCATCATTCCCCTCATTTCTGAATACAAATACCTAGGACTTACCCTTAATCCTTCCATAACTTTTTTTCAAATTATATAGACAAAATAACTAACACTGCACTATCTCAGCTTAAACTCTAGAATCTCTCATTTATTCTCCCCTTCAAACCACTTTCCCTATACAAAAAAGTTATTTTCCGTAAACAGGAGTATGGTCTTCCTCTGATTACCTTTTACTCAGGAAAAAATATCTCAAAGACTTCAGACAACAGAAAATAAAATTTGCAGATGTGTCCTGCTTGCTAACAACACAGCTCACCAGTGCATGTTTCTACAACATTTAAAAATGTCTACCAGTCATAGAAATGTCAGATTATTTCCTAGGTACTATTATTCATTAAATGCTAATCACTGACTATTGCACACCTTTGAATCAGAAACTTCAAATCCAAGGCCAGGTTTACTCCCTAAGAAGTACCTAGGAAAAAGTTATTGCATTAAGCAGATCTTCATCTACTGGAGAACATACCTTCCCCAGAAAGGCCTAACATTATGGACCAGACTTCCACCTGAATTAAGAGGTCAGGAGTCTCTCACTGAGTTCAAAAAGGTGTTATCTCTGCACCTGCACAAGGAAACTGAGTTAAATGTTTTAGTGATGGTCAATCTCTCCATTTGTTAACAAACGGCATAGTGTCTCCAGCAAGATAAGCACCGCTAACTGTTGAATTCTAACAGCATGCTACCTCAAGCATCACATTCTTTCCCTGCTGGTTATCCTAAATGTTGTCCTGTTTGCTTCCTGAAGTGTTGAAATTCAAAAATAGACGACATATTTACTGTAAATATTGCAAGCAAGTTTGGTTTAATTCTTAACCGTATCTCTGCAACACTTCTTTGTACAGATGACTCTGTAACAAGTGTAAGTTTGGATTATGGCCCTTTAAAAAACATTTGATTTTGTATTTGTTCTTATGTATTGTATGCTTCTTGATTAATCATGTTGTTTGCTTTTGTTTCTGTAATTTTGGGTTGTTGCTGAAAAGGTTCTTTGGACCAGTCTACCTAACCGGTTAGAAAATAGATAAATAAATCTGAAAAGAGTACAGTATTTCTTTATGTGGTTCTCTTAGCTAGCACTGTCTTAAACAAACCTTAAAGATAAAGGTAAAGAAAACATAGATTGCTATCAGGGGACACATGCTTTCAGTAACCCACAGTATTCTGAAAACAATCAAGATTTCTTATGATGTTTGGTAGTTACTAGTGAGACTGGTTTTATTTTAATAAAGTATGAATTAAATAAGTTATAATTTATAAAGGAAAACATTTTTCAATTTTTTAAATATTAATAAATTAAAAGATAATGACATTGTGAAGTGCGCTGTTTTTAATGTAACAAATGTACTTGACTTATTAATGTTTACCTTCACTGGAAGTAAACTGTATGCTGAAGTAATTAATACAGCATTTAAACTACTAAACAGTCAGACAAATTAGCATTTTTACAGGGAGGTTTCATCACCCTGCACCCTTAGTTTAGATGTTCATAATCACCCTGCACCCTTATTTTAGATGTTCATCATCACCCTGCACCCTTAGTTTAGATGTTCATCATCCTACACCCCCAGTTTAGGTGTTCTATATCACCCTGCACCCTTAATTTAGATGTTCATCATCCTGCACCTCCAGTTTAGGTGTTCTTCATCACTCTGCACCCTTAATTTAGATGTTCATCATCCTGCACCCCCTGTTTAGGTGTTCTTCATCACCCTGCACCCTTAGTTTAGATGTTCATTGTCACCCTGCACCTTAGTTTAGATGTTCATTATCCTACACCCCCAGTTTAGGTGTTCTTCATCACCCTGCACCTTTAGTTTAGATGTTCATCATCCTGCACCCCCGGTTTAGGTGTTCTTCATCACCCTGCACCCTTAGATTAGATGTTCATTGTCACCCTGCACCTTTAGTTTAGATGTTCATTATCATGCACCCCCAGTTTAGGTGTTCTTCATCACCCTGCACCTTTAGTTTAGATGTTCATCATCCTGCACCCCCAGTTTAGGTGTTCTTCATCACCCTGCACCTTTAGTTTAGATCTTCATCATCCTGCACCCCCAGTTTAGGTGTTCTTCAGCACTCTGGAACCTCAGTTTAGATGCTCTTTATCACCCTACAACCTCACTTTGGATGCTGTTCATCACCCTGCACCCCCAGTGTAGATGCCCTTTATCACCCTGTGCCCTCAGATGGTTGTAGTCCCACTGAAAAACATATTTATTATTCTTTCCAACTGTATTTGGGGGGAAGTGTGCTATTACTTATACATGGAGGACTATTTGTAATACATGATGTTAAACTTATGCATTTGTGTTTGCAAGACTTCAGTTTTATGGTGACTCAGTATTAATTTCTCTGTATCAAGTTCCTCAAAACAAATAATCACTGTTTTCATAGAAACCCCTTTTGACCAGGGTCTGAGTAAAAAACAAAATCAGTCAAAGACAAATGTTACTAGGTATGAATATTAAACCACTGATCGAGTCAAAACTGAATGCATAGCAATACTGGAATTAAAGGGATGAGGAGAAGGAGAGCACAACGTACACGGGGGCAAGCAGAGGGGGTATGGGCAGTCAAAGTACAAGTCAAAAAGTGACTGGCAGAATAGCTTAAGTAGGGGAATAATTGTCTTATTTTGGCATATAAGAGACAGGAAGAGGGAAGAGACAGGTGCATGCAAACTGGGCAAAGAAAAAAAACAGGTTGCAGGGGACAGAACATGTTCAGCAGCATGCCAACTTTTGTTTTTCAAAGTCAGTTGACATTAGCCATACTGGCATTTGTGCAGATCGACTAATAGTAGTAAGAGTGGAGCCATTCATATATACACGTGTGTGTGTGTGTGTGTGTGTGTGTGCGCGTGTGAGCGTGTGCGCGTGTGTGCGTGTGCGTGTGTGCGTGTGTGTGTGTGTGTGTGTGTGTGTGTGTCATGGATGTGCAGCCTGTCATATCGGGTGTGTAAAGGGAATGTGAGCTTTTATTCAACATCAAAACTTAATTTTCAAAATGCAAGGCTCACACTACCTGAGAAGAAGGTTAAGACACATAGAGATGTGGTGAGACAGACAACATCTGAAATAACAGCACTGACATGTGACATACTGCAGGGTTTGGTTCTAGTGATGGACTAGAGGAGAAGATCAGTCTTCCCAGTGGTGACAGAAAGAGGTGCAGCAGTCACAGATGGGACACGTGTCTAACAAAGGACTTAGAAGGACTGATCACATGGGCAAAAAGATGGCAAATGAGACCACAATAACTTTTTTACAAATAGGGCTGCAATCAGGTGGGGGATGGAACTGATGGTAACACAGCAGGAAAAAGATCTGGAGATATTTATTTCACCTGAGCTGATTAACCAAGAACAAAGTGAGAGGGACCATGGTGGCAGTGAACAGAATGATGAAATGTCACCAGTTGAAGAGAATGGGCCCTGTTCAGATCATACAGTGAATGGTGTATGCAGTCCTGGAGGCCATACAATGAGTTGGATATAAGGCTGTAGGAAGGATTCTAGCAGAAAACCACTGCAAGGTACATGGCATGCAAGTAACATGCTATGACCACAGAACAGACAGGAGAACAGGCAAGTAAGCATTTATGCAGGAAGGCTTTACCTCCCTTCACCCTCAGTTTAGATGCTCAGTTCCCCCACCTTTAGTACTGGACTATATTAATTCTAAGGTCACACTACCTGAAGTCATATCAGAGACATGACAAGTTCAAACAAAAAGGAAGGGTGGAGAGACAGAAGGGGCACAAGTTACAGATAATGAGGACCAAGTACTCCCTGGATTTGCAAAAGTACTTCTTCACAGATAGGGCTGTAAACACATGGAATAGACGTAGTGTTGTAGGCAGAAGAGAGGTAATCCACAGAGCCATTCAAGACAGCATGGAATAGGTGGAAACATTTGACAGAGTAGGGAGAAGCAGAGGATGTATAATGTTAAATGCAGTTTAATGCCATTGCAGATCAGTTTATTTTTTTTCCTTTTGCGTTTTGCAGCTACAAATGTTATGTTTTTAGATGTCCCACAAGAGCAAAAGACAGAGGCATTGCAGGTAAGGTAGCCTGCTGGATAAAATTTCTCCTTGCAGTCAGAAAATTATAGTCTTTGTTAGGTAATCCAGTTTTGGCTAATGTTTGCAAGTATTCAAGTCAACCTGAGTTCCTGCACATTTCAGAGGTGCATTTTCCCAACCTGTGCACTGTTTCACTTGGATTTCCAAGTTGTAGTTCTATTGTTAGAGTAATACATCTGTTTTAAATGGCTGCATAACAAAAATGTGACACCTGTACTGGCTAGTCTTAGTAATGCAGCACTGAATATGATTTACGTTGCTTACAGCAAAACTCAAAACTCATTGTAGGACTTAGTTTATAGTTTAGTACTACGCTAACTGCCCTTCCGAGCCATTTTAAGCCTAGCTAATTATCGCTTGTGAGACTCAAACCCTGCACCTTGTGTTTCTAAGACAAACACCTTAGCCATTAAGCCACCCTCCCAACCAAGTGTTTATTTATTTATTTGCAAAAAGCCCCCTGTACTACCCAGCTAAGGGGTGTGCAGTGCATACCACTATACTCACTCTGTTGTACCCTGGATTAAGAGGAATATTCCAAGATACTGCAATTCTGAGTTTAGTATATGTATCAAGAATTGTGTGTTCTCGGTCAATGCTATAAAGGTTGCAGTTACGGGTCCCGCACTTCTGCCTTGCTGACTATACAGAAATTTATCAGTAACACTATTTATGAAAAAAATGCAATAATAAATGACTAAAGCTCAAAATCTCACAGGAGTACACAGTTTTGCTGCAACTTTGAATTAAAGACTATGGGTCAGCAGGTTTTAAAATACAAATGGATAGCTTTTACAAGTAAATCTACTTGTGGCAATAGAGATGCAGAATGACACAGAAACACAATCTTCCCACAGCTGCTAATGAAAATATAAGACTAAGGTCCCAGAGCAAACTTAAAAACACAAACAGATGGGACAGAGCAAAAATGTACAAAGTAGCATTACCACACAAGTGTGGCTCAGATATTTAACAGAATTGAAATAATTAAAATAATTTAATTATCCATCTTTTTTATTTGAAAAGCTAGTTACTCATAATTCCACACCTCTCCAAGTCTTGGATAAAAGACATTTGATGGGAGTAGCTCTCTGCTAGAAGTAAAAGCATAGCTAGAGAGCAATCCAATCAAATAAAGGCAATATTGAAACTCTTTCAGAAACTTTAGCTTAATTTTTTTTTTATTTATTTTTTTTATTTAACATTTGTTGACCGGGAATGTCCGACTAGGTTCCACAGAGCCTGTTTTCAGCGGAGGCCCGGGGAGAAATGCTCCAGATTGTTAATGTATTAATCTGGGATGGGGCAGACACAGAATGCAACTCTAAGAAGGTAAATGATAAGCAGAATATAAAAGCACTAAAGCTCAAACTGGAGAAGAGACAATTCTCTCACTATATACTGTCTATTACAGTTTAAGGCTCCAGGTTCAAAATCTCACAGGAGTACACAGTTCTGCCACAACAGTGAATTAAACTACAGTACTATGGTCCAGCAGGGTTTAAAATACAGATGGATAGCACTGAGCCTGGTGATATAGCAAACCTGTTAGCAGACAAATTCAGTTCCAACTTTACCCCCTCTCACCCCCAACCATCCCTTCAGAAATGCCCTCAAACATAACCCTTCCAGCTATAACTATGGAGTATGCACTGGCTGCACTCACTAAAGCCAAGAACATGGCCTCAGTGGGCCCTGATAACATGTCAGGATGCCTCCTGAATAAAAAATCTAAACTATGACTTATCAGGACCCCTGGAGTCATTATTTTACTATAGTTTTAAAACAGGCTTCATGGCACATGAATGGGGGTGGTGACCCGCCATCATAAGAGAGGACCTCAAACAGATCCTGGAAACTACAGACCCATTCGTTTGACTAGTCTTATTTGCAAATCCATGGAAAGAATTATCATGGAAATCATCAACAAGGACATAGAAGACCTCTAGACACTGAATCCACCCTACCTTGACTTTGTCAAAGAAGGTCATATTTACTGAATCTACTGGACGTCTTTGAAAAGGTTACTAAGGCAATGGATGAGGATAAATGGTGTGCACTGCTTACCTAGATCTGGCTAAAGCATTTGATACAATACCTCACTCAGGCATTTTTCACCAAACTTATGGAACTAGGTATAAACCCCTTTATAACATGCTGGATAGCTAGCTGGCTCAATGATAGTACCCAGGAGGTGAGAACTGGTGAGGCCACGAAAGCAAAGAGGCTGGTCCCTAGTGAATTCCCCAAGGCACTGTGCTTGGCCCACTCCTCTTTGGCATCTTCATGTCAGATGTTAAAGCCAATATCAAAGGCCTTTGGCTGACCAAGTTTGCAGATGATTGCAAACTGGGAGCAGTCATTGAATCCCCCCAAGATCATAACACCCTTCACGAAAGTCTAATACAGATAAATGCTTGGTACCAAAGCCATGGCTTAAAACTCAGTAACAAGAAATGCATTCTAGTACCTTTTGTGAGGTCTACCTCCCCGGGTAAGAATATGATCAATAAAACAGCCATAAATGTTGATTCACTAGTCAGGGAATTAGGAACTCATGTAGATAGTAACCTAGCCTTCAACCAGCATGTGCTCAAGCTAGTAAGAAAATCCTTCTATGTTGCTCAGCCTATAAGCAAGGGCGAGAGGTCATTATACCACTGTACTTGGTCTTCATCAGACCCACCATAGAGTATGATCCCATCTTTGGTATGTACCTGACCAGACACATGCAGCAATTGGAATATCTACAAAGGTTTCTTACAAAAAAGAATACAGGGAGTAAACACAATTTCCTTCGCTGATCACCTCATAACCCTGTCTCTTTACTCAGTATCATACAAACTTTTGAGAGGAGATATTTGGCTGGCATATAGGGCATCCCTGGGCCCTCTTTTGATGAACCTTTTGCACATCCACAAAACAAACAACATCAGAACTACTAGATTAAAAGACCTAAATTTTGTTTCCAACATAAATAGGACATGTTGGAGAGACAGACATGTTTCTCACAGAATTCCCATTCTCTGGAACAAGCTCCCCATCCATGTGAAGCAGAGTTATTCCCTAACCCTTTTTAAGCACAACTCTCCTATGTCTCTGATGGACAGAGGCAGTCAGTAAATCACCATCTATATAAATCAAATTTGTGGGTCACATTTGGGTTGCATAGCTAGGCTTGTAGGGGCCCTAGTGGTTGTTAGTCTAGTATATACCTATGAAACTATCTACCTAAGAATACACACTGAAATTCAGTGCAGTAATGCAGCACAATCTTGAACACCGATGATTCTCAAACCATAGCATTTTTGCAGGATTAAAAAGCTGCCTTTGTCCAGTAGTAGTACAGGGGACAGTCCTGGGGTAACGTTTTTATCTCCCATCAGAGATTCAAGTTGCACTTGAATATAGACAGGAATAAACTTTGCTTTATGTGGATGAAGTGTCTGTTCCACAGTAGCGGTATCCCTCCAAATTATTCTGTTGATGTTGCAGAAGAGGTTTAGATCCCTAGACTGAGTATTTCTGATGTCATTTGACTTGCTGATATTCAGTAAATCCATCAGTATTGGGTCCAAGGATGTCCTGTATGCTAGACACAGGTCATGTCTTAGCAGTCTGTAGGATACAGTGCATAGTGACAGGGCACTGAGTCGGTCCATGTAGAACATAATGTTTAGGTCTTATATCCTTTTAGTAAGGCATCTCTGTGGGCATTGCAGTTATTGCATGTGATTGGACAGATACATGCCAAAGGTAACATTATATTCAATGACTGGCCAAATACAAGATGAGTAAAGGGGGACCATGACATCCTTAGATCTAGACACAATCCCTTTATTTATAAGTTGTGCAATACAGAAAGACTTACAGTAACGGACACGTGTTGATCAAATGTTAGGTCAGTGTCCACATAAGTTCCCAAATCCCAGACAACTGGGTAACTCTTAGAGCGTATTGTTAATAGGTTCATAGGTTCATAGGTTCATAGGTTCATACTAGGCTATCTGCCCGAGGGCATTTATAAGCCTAGCCCATAGTTTTGTGGCTTACGCCACCCCTTTAGTTTGGAGAAACTATGCCCATTATTTTGCTGTGCCTCTGTCGAGCAGTGACACTGAGGTAACCCCTGGGGTGTATCTGCAATCTCCCATCCATTGGTCAAGATTCCTCTTGAACAAGGCCAGCGAGGTGCTCTGCCTCACATAAACCGGGATTTTGTTCCACAGCATAGGGAGTCTTTGGGTGGTGAATCTATCCCTCCAGCATGTTCTATTAATAACCGTGTCGAGGTTTAAGTCTCCCGCCCTTGTGGCTCTGAGGGATCTAGATTTTTTGAGATGAAGCATGTTCATCAAATCTGGGTTTGACATGGCCTTGTATGTCAGGCACAGGTCACCTCTGAGCAAGCGGTAAGCAACTGAATATAACTGGAGTTCTTTCAGTCGGGCAGCATAAGACAGATTTTTGAGACCCTTTATCCTTTTGGTGAGGAACTTTTGTGGCCTCTCCAGCTGCTGCAAGTGTCGGGTCAGATACATTCCGAATAGGGCATTGTACTCGATCATTGGTCTGATGAGTGATGAGTATAGGGAGACTATGACCTCCCTTGATCTAGATGTGAATCCCTTAATGATAAGGTGGGCAATGTAGAAGGTCTTCCTAACTACTTTAGCAATATGAGTGTCGAATGAAAGGCTACTGTCAACCTGGGTTCCCAAGTCCCTGATAACTTCTTCTGTGATCAGGGGATTGCCACCTATATGGTAGCTAGGGGTAACCTTATTTTTCCCGAAGGGTATGACTATGCATTTCTTGGCATTTAACTTTAGGCCATGGCTTTGGCACCAGTTATCCGTTTCTGTGAGACCCTTCTGAAGGATATCTGTGTCGGATGTGTTTTCAACTACGGCGCCCAGTTTGCAGTCATCTGCAAACTTTGTCAGCCATAACCCTCCTGTGTTTGCTTGTACTTCAGAAAAGTAGATGCCAAACAAGAGTAGGCCCAGGACTGAGCCCTGTGGGACACCACTTGTGACAGGCTTTGAGTCTGACATGGTGCCAGCAACTCTGACCCTGTGGGTTCTGTCGCTCAGCCAGTTTGCAACCCATCTTGTAATGTATGGGTTTACATTTAAGTTGATGAGTTTTTCAATGATACCCGAGTGGGGTATTGTATCGAAAGCCTTCGCCAGGTCTAGGTAGGCTGTATGGACTGCCTTTCAATCGTCAATGGCCTTGGTGACTGTTTCGAAAAAGTCAACCAAGTTTAAAAGGCATGATCTGCCTTTGACAAAGCCAAACTGGGTTGGATCCAAAGTCTGCAAATTCCCTATGTCTTTATTTATGAGATCCATTATGATCCTCTCCATGGCTTTGCAGATAAGGCTTGTCAAGCTAATGGGATGGTAATTTCCAGGGTCGGTGGAGGCACCGCCTTTGTGGAGTGGGACCACAGTCGCTGCGCCACTCCTGGAGTGCGTATCCGGAGGTGAGACTAAGATTAAACAGCTGTCCTAACTGTGGGTTTAATTCCTTGTTGAGTTCATGGAGCACACAGCCGGGGACACCATCAGGTCCCATGGATGCTGTGTTCTTTGCCTTGGAGAGAGCAGTTCCCACCTGGGCGTTAGAGATGTTTGGGGGGCTACAATCATTTGGTATAGATATCTCTTCTTTAGGGGGGGAGAAGTTTGCACTGAACCTGTCAGCCAGTATGTTGGCAATGTCTGTAGGATCAGTAATCTTCACATCATTTTGAACTAATTCTGAGCATATCTGGGAGTTTCCTCCTAGGTTTCTGACATAGCTAAAGAATGCCTTATGGTTGTCTTTAGAGTTCTTAGCTATTTTTTCTCAAAATTAGCTTTGGATGATTTTATGAGAGCTCTTAGCTTTTTACTTATAGTGATCAGCGGTGTCTTACCTTTTAAGGATTTTGCTCTATCTTGTAGTAGCTTTCTCCTTTTGTTGTAGAGTTTGTTTATGGCTGGGGTCCACCAGACTGGACGCTTGCCTTTGGTACAAAGAGTCTTTGTTTTGCTTGGGATTGCCTGATCCATGCAGCCCTACAGCTGCTGGTAGAAGGCATTTGTAAGTGATTCAGTGGTTTGAGTAATGTTTACTGCCGGCTCAGGGGCCTTAAAGGAGACCACACTAGACTTTAGAAGTGTGAAATCGGCTTTTGAGAAGTTCTTTACTGTGGTCTTTTTCATTTCAGGTGGGGGCGGGATGAGGACCTCCAGCGAGATTAGTTTGTGATCTGATCTCACCAGTGAGGGGTATACTTCCGGCATTGAACATTGTGCTCCCATGTTCGTGATGATGAGATCAAGTATGTTTTCTCCTCTTGTGGGGATGGTGACTAGTTGTTCCATGGCATTTGAGTTTATAAATTCCAGGAACTTTTGGGCTAGAGTGTTTGGGCTTGAGTAGTGTTCCCAGTCTATATTAGGGTAGTTGAAGTCACCTAGTATGATGGTGTTCTGAGATACATTTATCCCCTCCAGTATTTTCAGGAAGGCCATGTGAGGTTCCTGAGTTTGCGAGGGTGGCCTGTAACATGCTACAAATTGCAGAGCAGTCTTGCCTATGGTTAATTGCACCTGGATGGTTTCCAATGCATCGTGCGTAGCCACCAATCTTGAGGTGTGGGTGTCCTTGATGAATATGGATACCCTTCCTCCTTTCTTGGTATTGTCCGGGTTTTGGGGCCGGAACGCATGATATGAGGTAAAACCTGATAGTGCTGGGGTGCTCTCAGGAGCCTTGAACCAGGTTTCTGTCACAGCACAGACATCAATGTTCTCCATACTGAGAAGGGCCTCGAGTGCGTGCATCTTGAGGTTGAGACTTCTGGCATTGAGCAGCATTACCCTTAGTTTTTTTTCTTTGTTTTGTTCTAGGGTGGTAGGTTTAGAATTTGAGCCTTGCCTAAAAAGGCACTATGGGGGTGGCAAGAGCCTTTGCCAAAATCCAGAATCCCAGGGTGACAAGTGCAAGCCATCCCTTGCGAAGCAGCGTGGCTTGTCCAGCATGTCATCCCAGGCAGACAGACATTGGATCCCCTTTGAATGACACCAGAGTTTAAGCCAATTGTTAAAGCTGATCATCTTATCTCTGTATTGTGGCATCATTCTTGGTGAAGGTAGGATACTGCTCAAAGTCAGGGTCATACCTGCTTGGGCTACATAATCAGAGAGCTCCTCTATGTCTCTTTTCATGTAGTCCAAGGAGGTACGTCTCAGGTCGTTAACACCAGCGTGGACAATGATTGAGTCATACTTGTACCTGCTGTTGAGAAACCTGAGTGCATGCATTATGTGGCGGATTCTAGCACCCGACAGGCAGCTTACTGTGACCTTCTCCTTACTCAGTCTGGTGAGCGGGATGTCAGTGTGTCTGACTATGGAGTCACCAATGACTAGTGTGTCTGGCATTGTGTTTGGCCTTAAGGGCTGTGACTGCTTGACACTCTGACTGTGTGGTCTATGTGTTGCAGGTGTTGTGTTCTGAGGTGGTAGTTGTTTGGGTGTCTGCTTTGGTGGCCTCTGCTGTTTTGGTAGATTTTTGATCAGAGCCTCCAGTATGTCTTTGTGTGTTTATGTGTATGATTTGAGGTTGTGATGGTATTATGTGAGACTGGGTCTATAGTGTGTGTGGTTACCTTCTCCTCCTGTCTGGTCTTGCCAGTCCTATGTTGAGAGAGCTCAGCCTCCAGTTTGGCCGTATAGTTGCATCTCTCACATGTATTTGTGTTTTGTGGGAGGAGGAGAGGGTTGTCTGTGTACATGAGGCAATTGTAACATTGCCTCAATATTCCCAGGTTCACCAGCTGAGCAGGAGAGGACATTAGCAACTGATCCCTCGACATGCTAGAAGGAATAGACAGAAAAACTTAAAAAAGGTTCTGGGGGATGTGGGTGACCGAGAAACGGGGTTTGCTTTTATGGGGTACTTTCTATAACAAGAGTGCTGTATCGAGGTGATAAGTACTGTAGGAGCAACTAATGTGATAGTTCCCTGGGATAGGTGACTTTCGAAAAGGATATAACAATGCATTTTTTGACATTTAGTTTCAATCCAGGATGTTGGCACCAGTTATTTATTTGTGACAAATCTTGCTGTAGGACAGCTAAGTCATATGAGGATTCAATGACTGTTTCTAGCTTGCAGTCATCTGCAAACTTAGTTGGCCAGAGCCCTTTGGCATTGGATTTTACTTCAGAAAAGTAGATGCCAAACAGATCATTTAGAAGATATAAAATTATGATATTCAGATATTCTCAAATATTGAATAAATGTGTCGATATAGACTTTATTGGGAAAGAATCGAGCAATCTGATATTAGGACAGAACGATACTAAATTCTCACCCATGATCTTATTTGCATTACTTATAACATTATACATTTGGAAGCATTCCCCTACAACATTATGCAGCAAAGGTCAGAGATCTTCAGCTACAGTGTTGGAAATGTAACTCATTCAAATGCAGATTATTTCTATATACTATATGGATGCTTGGCTATAGTTGATATATGGGGGAAAGTCAGAGATACAATAAGTAGACCAAAAAGAGGCCATGGAAGTATTCATGATTTAGTCAGTATTCTATGAGCATAGAACACACCTTTTTTGCTCCAATTAAATGTGGGGTATTTTCCAGTGTTTTAAAAAACTGTCAAAGACTAACATTATACCTGTTCTTGATTATTTTGATGGTTTCATTTGATATTAAACATAAGCCTGAACTATGCCTTAACAACAAAAAGCACCATGATTCAAATCTGGCACATATTCCTGAGATGACCAAACCACTTTATGATAAATTATAGGTTCTAAAGGTCAATAGCCTAGTAAGAATCTATAAACCATTGTGTATGGACATTATGTTTTTTTTTTTTTGTCAATGGCTTCCATTACAATTTCCAAGAAATTAACCAATTAAGGAGACATGATCTAAAGATTAGGCAACCAAATTGATTACTGTCAAGGGGTTGTAAGTCAGCAATTTCTTCATTTATGAAGCTGACCAAGATATGGTCTGTGATTTTACAGATGATGTCAGCGAGGCTAATAGGATGATCATTGCCTGGGCCTATGGCAAACCCACCCTTATGAAGTGGAAACATAATAATAAACTTAAACATTTCAGGAAGGTTGCTGAAAATGGAGTAGAGGAAACTCATGTTGCCATAAGGAGAACATACAGAATTCCACACAGACACTGACTGGATGTCTGCAATGAACTCTGGTCATGGAGCTTGCGAAGCATAGATCTTAGCCACACAGCTATCATGTGGTTTTATTTTATTGTTTACCTCTTCCAATGATGGTAACTCTAAATGCAGACTATACTTTACAAGGCCATATACTGGTGCTGGAATACAAACTTCTACTGAGAGCAGTTTCTACGTAACCTTTTCAGATTCAAGCCTTGGAGTCTGCAATCTCGCTACTCTAATTTCTAGTATGCAGTTGATGAATGCTTCTGAACCACAATCAGCTAAATGAGCTAGGTAGCCCAAAAACCCTCCAAGGGGTGCTACATTCACAATCTGCACAGGAATGAAGTACCATTCTTTGCTAACTCTACTGTATAATATGTGTGTTGAGTGTACTGACTGATATTTAGTTTGAATATAACCCAGCAAAAAGTCAAGCCAAGGGGAACAAAACATGATCAAAACAGCCCCAATACTCAAAAAATTGTAAAGAATTAACTAAAATTAATAATTATGACCTGGTCCTTTTCATTTCCTGATGAGAAAAACAAATTTAGAAGTAAAATTAAAGTTATATCAGGTGTACTTCTTTCAGTTAAATAATTGCAAATCTGTAAGTTTTAATTTAGACCATACAGATAAATTTGCAGTGTGAAAATATTTCCTGCACATTTGCCAACTGCTAGGTTACCTTGAATGAAAACACAAAAGAACAGAATCTATTAGGGGAAACTGGTGTAAAATTGGTGAATGACAGTTCCAGTTTCCTTAGGATTTTCTAAGTTTTATCTGGTTTTTTTTTTTGTCGATTTGTTTTTTAGGGAGATACCTTAGGTTGTAGGAGGTCCCATTTTTTTAGAAGGACTTTCTTTGGAATTCATTAACAATTGTGTAGGCTTTGTGCTAAGCCTACATGATTTAAGCATGTTAGTGCAATAAGTAACTGCACTAATTGAATACGCATGCAGCTCATCTCGCTTACATGTTTGCAAGCACCAATAGTGTTTATGGGATGGAAAGGTGCTTGCATGAAAGAGCAAAGAGTGTAAATAAAACAGCTTACTTACATGCAAAGCTAAGATATGAACATGCACTGTAGCCCTGAAATATTAAGAGCAAGTACAGTGAAAGAATTCTAAAGTAGGGGAAGTGAAATGGGGGAATTGTACACAAAAAGTAATGGTTTGTACTGCATAATAATTAATAGGGAGATGAGTAAAGTGTAGTCATATACCACAGGCAAATGTGCTGAATTGTCAAAGAAACATTTCTAACATAAATCCTGCCATATCAATTTAATGACAATTAAAACGTCAGTGGAAATACTGGTGTTATGAACATTAAAAATGTATATTGTACATAATATAATGTATCCATGGGACCGGATGGTGTCCCCGGCTGTGTGCTTCATGAACTCAATGAGGAATTAAACCCACAGTTAGGACAGCTGTTTAATCTTAGCCTCACCTCAGGATACGTACCCAAGGAGTGGCGCACGGCGACTGTGGTCCCACTTCATAAGGGCGGTGCCTCCACAGACCCTGGAAATTACCGCCCCATTAGCTTGACAAGCCTTATCTGCAAAGCCATGGAGAGGATCATAATGGAACTCATAAATAAAGACATAGGGAACTTGCAGACTTTGGATCCAACCCAGTTTGGCTTTGTCAAAGGCAGATCCTGCCTCTTAAACTTGGTTGACTTTTGAGACAGTCAACAAGGCCATTGATGAGGAAAGGCAGTCCATACAGCCTACCTCGACCTGGCAAAGGCCTTGGACACAATACCCCACTCAGTTATCATCGAAAAACTCATCAGCTTGAATGTAAACCCATACATCACAAGATGGGTTGCAAACTGGCTAAGTGACAGAACCCACAGGGTCAGAGTTGCTGGAGACATGTCAGACTCAAAGCCTGTCACAAGTGGTGTCCCACAGGGCTCAGTCCTGGGTCCACTCTTGTTCGGCATCTACTTTTCTGAAGTACAAGCAAACACAGGAGGGTTATGGCTGACAAAGTTTGCAGATGACTGCAAACTGGGCCATAGTCGAAAACATCTGACACAGATATCCTCCAGAAGGGCCTCACAGAAACGGATAACTGGTGCCAGAGCCATGGCCTGAAGTTAACGCCAAAAATGCATAGTCATACCCTTCGGGAAAAACAAGGTTACCCCTAGCTACCATATAGGTGGCAATCCACTGAGCACAGAAAAAGTCATCAGAGATCTGGGGACCCAGGTTGACAGTAGCCTTTCGCTTGACACTCATGTTGCTAAAGTAGTTAGGAAAACCTTCTATATCACCCACCTGATCATGAAGGGATTCACATCTAGATCAAGGGAGGTCATCGTCCCCCTGTACTCATCACTCATTAGACCTATGATTGAGTACAATGCCCGTTCGAATGTATCTGACCAGACACCTGCTGCAGCTTGAAAGGCCCCAAAAGTTCCTCACCAAAAGGATAAAGGGTCTCAAAAATATGTCTTATGCTGCCCGACTGAAAGAACTCCAGCTCTATTCAGTCTCATACCGCTTGCTCAGAGGTGACCTGTGCCTGACATATAAGGCCATGTCAAACCCAGATTTGATGAATATGCTTCACCTCAAAAAATCTAGATCCCTCAGAACCACAAGGGCGGGAGACTTAAACCTTGACACATTATAAATAGAATGTGCTGGAGGGACAGATTCATCACCCAGAGACTCCCTATGCTGTGGAACAAAATCCCGGTACATGTGAGGCAGAGCACCTCTCTGGCCTGAGGAATCTTGACCAATGGATGGGAGATTGCAGATATACCCCAGGGATTACTTCAGTGTCACTGCTTGACAGAGGCACAGCAAAATGATAGGCATAGTTTTTATTCAAACTAAAGGGGTGGCGAAAGCCACATAACTATGGGCTAGGCTTATAAATGCCCTTGGGCAGATAGCCTAGTATGAACCTATGAACCTATGAACCTATATGCTAGCAAAGGCTATAATAGGGTTATAAAGCTGCAGTGTGTAACAAAGGGGAGTTAAAATGTGATGATATACATGTTAATAAAATGCTGAGTTGAGATAACAGTTAGCAAGGACAGAAGGTACAGTGTGGGATGAATGTATCAATTGCAATTATTGCATAAGAGGTATATACACGGGGAATTCATGTATGTAAGAAGCCAACATCAATGCTGAATTCTCTTCCTCAGCATGAATACACAAGAACAAACGGACCTCACAGCTGTAATGTCATGTAAATCCAAAATGGACATGTTTTTGCAAAGAAATGTCAGTGGCACCCATAGGAAAGGGGTTTATCACCTATAAACATGTAATAGACAAGTAAGTGTTATATAGTCATGCAAATGATAAATGATGATATAACACTCAACAAACAAGTGACAAATGACAACACAGATCTGATGCCATTATATGATTTCAAGTTTTCTTTTGCTAATTTGCAAACATCTCAGACATCATTATACTGAGCATGCTGACACTGAATTATAGGAAAAAGTAACATAACAGCAATTCAACAGCAGCAACGCACAAAAAAGTGTTGTAACAGAGGACCAGTCACAGCTTCTGATGGTCTGGCTACATGCCACACAGTAAGAAATGTTTATGGAAGCCCTCACCTGCCATTAAGCTGTATAGTGTCATGAAAACAATAGCAATAATAAAGGAATGTCCAGATGAAGACATGTAATACAGAACATAATTTTTTTTTGAGAATAGGTAATGCATGTGAACAATGAGGGACATAATAAACATTTACATTGTGTCATTTCTGAACACATACCTGGACTGATATCACAGAGATGCATACCAGTCATGGACACCACAGAAATACACATCAGTTATGTCATAAAGAACATCCTCAAATTGCTTGCTACACTTTCCTGTCATAAGGGGTATGGATGTCTTATGCAGTAGGACAAGGCCTGAAAAAGGTGACCTATAATTGTGCCATAACTATTTTCTGTGTGTGAGCCACTGCTGTCTGACAGACACATGTTACCAGATTCAAAACCCTACCTATTATACTAGGCTTTCTCCAGACCTCTGTCTTGACTAC
This sequence comes from Protopterus annectens, assembly GCF_019279795.1. Taxonomy (NCBI): domain Eukaryota; kingdom Metazoa; phylum Chordata; order Ceratodontiformes; family Protopteridae; genus Protopterus; species Protopterus annectens. The sequence goes on along the minus strand of NC_056725.1, from coordinate 1,695,477,627 downwards.
ATATGCCACATCAGATAGCAATGGAGGATGTCACAAATAACTGAACTGAATATATGGATTAAGAAATGAGTTATAATTATAATATTAACAAATGGATTTAGTCAGAATGCTGGAAAGGAGCTACATATGTTACTGTCTACACAACAGTGAGCAGTACAATATCAATGCTTCTTTGACAAGAGAGCTATTTCCATCATGTAGTACCCACACTGTCCCAGAATTGAACCACGGTCTATCTCTACAGGTGCACTATATAAGACAGTATTCAATGCATGTGCCATAGGAGCAGTCACAAATGTCATGCCCCCATTTCACTGCCACATAGTCAAAACCTGTTATGATATATCATTGTCCAAAATAATAATTGTCAAACACAATGGTGTTTATGTAATGTCAATACATTCATATAATGTTGGCCTTTCAGGAATTGAACAGCCAGCTATGTCACTCTACTGATGAATGACATGTGGTTGAACCACAAGCACCACAGCTGAAACAAGTGTGACAGTCCACCTGTGCTATCTTATTACATCAGATGTAAACAATCTCTCTGAAATAAAAGTGATGGGGAAGGCCTCTCCTACTGTGAATGTTCACATTATTACTGTGGTAGATGCCATTCATGCATTGCAGTATAAGGGCAAACAGTGCTAATAGGCACTGAATGTGGATGTTGACCATATGTGCACCTGACAACAGAAAATACAGGATACTGTAGAGAATGATGGCGCCACAATAGAAGTGTCACTACAATTATGAGATATGTCAGTGTCATGTTTTTGTTGCAAGGGATATCTATGCCTGCAATTGCTGTACAAAGGCAATAACATACAGAATGTCATCTCCTTCCTTCATGCCAGAGGATAATGCTTTCTACATATATAATGTAAGGAAAATGTAATCATATGTCATCATTACTCTGAATAAAAGCATTGTTATGTGAGAAATTAGTAACATCTAAACAAGTACACAGCAGATGTTATCGACAACAGTGTTAATGACATGTACAGTCATAATAAGACTGACAGAATGTAGTCTGAGCAGTAATGTCTGGATTTGAACTATCAAAGATCACAAACAACAGATTAGTGCCTGAATCACAACTACCACATGACATGTTGAGGCACACCTGGCACAGTGCACAATTGAATGGATGACATCACCACTGTTTATTCGCTAGATGCTTATGCTACAACATTTTCAAAGTGTACAATAACACTGCATAGCTACACATCATGCATGCATTTGAGGAGTAGTATACACAGTATAACGATGAAATACACACGGACAGCTGGCTTTAAACATTCTACATATGTAGTTACACAAATGTACAAAGCACACTATCAAAAGTCATGCAACACAGGACAGTTCACACTCGAACTGTGATATGCAGTTATTGTAGCATTATGTAATCATTGTGTGGCCAAAAGGTTATTTTCCCTGGGGATGCTAGGATTTTACCTGACAGGTTAATTTTTTTCACTGAGTACTATTCAGAGTGCTAATGGTCCCACAACACTGCCAGGCTTACTTGAGCTACATAAGACAGCTTAAACTAATTTTTTTTTTTTACTTTTTTCCATAGGCACTGGACGTGTACTTCACTGATGGGGATCACTGCCAATCCAGAGTGTGCAATGCCAAATGATGTGGAAAGGAGGAGGAGGGAGAGAGAGAGAGAGAGAGAGAGAGAGGGAGAGAAAAAGGTACTGAAACAGAGGAAACATTATGAAATAAGTAGTTCAAATGTATACTTCTGATATTTCCTCAACTTGCTGTGTTTCCACATGAACATATGCTCATTATATATTATGTTCACACAAACACAGCCATGTCTGGATTAGAACACCAGGACATTAGGGCATTCACAAGACACAATTCACTATGTTCCACACACAGTATACTTTGAAGATAAAAAAAAGTTACCAATACTCAGTATGTGGCATAGTATCAATTGACATTACAGAAGCAGCAGAAAAAAATCCTGATATTTATTCATAGGTTCATAGGTTCATAGGTGTGTACTAGGCTAATGGCTCTGGAGCCTTTACAAGCCTAGCCCATAGGATTACCCTGGCATTGTGCCACCCAACCTTAGTTACTAGTGCCTCTGTCAAGTAGAGCCACTGGAGTGATCCCCAGCATGAATTTTCTATTTCCCATCTACTCATCAAGATTCCTCTTGAAGAGGGCCAGTGAGGTGCTCTGCTTGACATGTATGGGAAGTCTATTCCATAACATGGACAGTCTCTGGGTTATGAACCTGTCCTTCCAGCATGTTCTGTTGATTGTGGTAATGAGTTTGAGGTCTCTGGAGTATGTGGTGCGGAGGGATTTGGATTTCTTTAGCTGTAGCATTTCTAACAGAGCTCGGTCAGACATGGCTTTGTAAGTCAAGCAGAGATCACCTCTAAGTAGGTGATATGAGACAGATAATAGTTGGAGGTTTTTGAGTCTGTCCATATAGGACAAGTGTTTAAGGCCTAGGATCCTCTTTGTGAGGTACTTTTGTGGCCTCTCCAGTTGTTGCACATGTCTAGTGAGGTACATGCCAAATGGGGCATTGTACTCGATGATTGGCCTAATGAGGGAAGAGTAGAGGGAGACAATGACCTCTTTCTTCCTGGATGCAAAACCCTTAGAAATGAGATGTGCCACATAGAAGGACTTTCTGACAACAGTGGCAATGTGGTGGTCAAAAGAGAGGTTGCTGTCAACCTGTGTTCCTAGATCTCTTATAACGCCTTTTGTGTTCAGTGGACTATTATCAATGTGGCAATTTAAGGGAACTGGGTTTTTCCCAAAGGGGATGAAGGCACATTTTGTGGCATTGAGCTTAAGGCCATGGTTCTGACACCAGTCATTGGTCTCATTGAGGCCTTTCTGTAGAATGTCAACATCACTTGGGGAGTTAATAATAGCTTCCAACTTGCAATCATCTGCGAACTTTGTCAGCCAGAATCCCTTTGTGTTGGCCTGGACTTCAGAGAAGTAGATACCAAACAGGAGAGGACCCAGGACCAAACCCCGTGGGACTCCACTCGTGACTGTCCGGCATTCGAACTTGGAAGCAGCTATTTTCACACTGTGGGTTCTATCTATGAGCCAGTTTGCAACCCACCTACTGATGTAAGGGTTGATGCCTAGCTTAGTAAGTTTTTCTATGATTCTTGAGTGGGGAATGGTATCAAAGGCCTTGGCCAGATCAAGGTAGGCTGTATGAACCACCTTATCTTCATCCACAGCTCTGGTGACTGACTCAAAGAAGTCGACCAAGTTGAGCAGGCATGATCTACCCTTCAAAAAAAACAAACTGTGTAGGATCCAGAGTTTGGAGATGCCCTATATCCTTGTTTATTAGGTCCATGATGATGTGTTCTATAGCTTTGCATATCAGACTTGTCAGGCTAATGGGGCGATAGTTCCCGGGGTCTGTAGTCGCTTCTCCTTTGTGGAGAGGTATGACTGTAGCAGTGCTCCATTCAGAAGGGACAAAGCCTGAGGTGAGGCTGTGATTGAACAGGGCACACAGGTGAGCTGCCAGTTCACTCTGTAGTTCATGTAGAACACAGCCAGGGATACTGTCAGGTCCCATAGAAGCTGTATTCCTGGCCTTGGACAGTGCTGTTTTAACCTGTGCAGCAATAATACTAGGTGCCTGGCAATCTACTGGTATTGTGATTGGTCCTTTGGGGGGGGTAAAGTTAGCACTGAATCTGTTCGCCAGTATATTTGCAATATATGTTGACTGGGTAAAGGAGGTACCATTGTGCTGTAGCTCAGAGCAAATCTGGGTATTGCCATGGAGATTCTTTATGTAACTATAGAAGGTCTTATGGATGTATTTACTATCTGCTGCAATTCTGTTTTCATAGCTAGCTTTAGATGATTTGATGAGGGATCTCAACCTTTTGTTTAGGCTGATAAGAGAGTTTTTCCAGCCTTGGGACTTTACCTTATTCTGTATCCATTTCCTTCTTCTGTTGTAGAGTTTATTTATGGCAGGGGACCACCAGATTGGCTTCATTTTTTGAGGAGAGCATCTTAGTTCTATTGGGTATGGTGAGATCCATGCATTTGTGTACATGTTCGAACAGTGCATTGGTGTATGATTTGGCGGTCATGCAACTATTCTCCATTTGCATGGGTGCTATGAAGTTTGCCACCTCTGTTTTAGGAGCCCAAAGTTAGCTTTGGAGAAGTTTTTCATGGTGGTTACCTTTGTTGGGGGTGAGTGGGAGGGATGTGGATTTCCAAGGTGATTAGCTTGTGATCGGATCTAACCAGGGAGGAGTTGACTATTGGTGTAGAGCAACGGTCGTCCATATTATTAATGACCAGGTCAAGGATGTTGCTACCTCTAGTGGGGGTAAGAACGAGCTGGTCCAGGGCATTGGAATTAATGGATTCCAGAAAGTGTTGGGCAAGTGTATTAGTACATCAGTAGTTTTCCCAGTCAATGGAGGGGTAGTTGAAGTTGTCCAATATGAAAGAGTTAGGTTGGACCCAAATATTCTCCAGGGTGCTTGGGAATGTGGAGTGTGAATTTTGGGACATGGTTGGGGACTTATAGTAGGCTACGACCTGAATCGCTGTCTTATCCAATGTTAGCCGCACCTGAAGTATCTCAGATGCATTATGTTGGGCTACCAATCTGGTGGTGTGCACATCCTTTATGAATATGGAAACACCACCGCCTTTGGAGCTTCGGTCCAAGTTCTGGGGCTGAAAGGTGTGGAATGGGTTGTAGCCTGGTAGTGCTGGGATGCTTTCTGCTGCCTTGAACCAGGTCTCTGTTACAGCACAAATGTCAGTGTTCTCCATTTTAAGGAGTACTTTGAGTGAGTGCATTTTGAGATTTAGACTTCTAGCATTGAGCAGCATGACCCTCAAATTGCATTTGTTTGTAGCTGTTACGGTGGTAATTTGGTCTTTGGAACACTGGCTAAAAAAGGCACTATGGGGTGGCAAAAGCCCTGGCCAGTATCTGGAAGCCCAGGGGTGACAGATGCAGGTCATCTCTGGCAAAGCATTGAGGTCTTTCTATCATGTCATCCTAGGCAGACAGATACTGGATCTCCTTAGAATGACACCAGAAACGTAGCCAGTTGTTGAAATCAACCATTTTCTGCTTGTACTGTGGTATCATTCTGGGTGATGGTGGGATGCTGCTCAGGGTTAGGGTCATACCTGCCTGGGCTACATAATCCGAAAGCTCCTCCATGTCTCTTTTCATGTAATCCAGGGAGGTACGTCTCAGGTCATTCACACCCACATGTACAGTGACAGAGTCATATCTGTACCTATTGCTGAGGGACCTGAGTGCGTGCATTATGTGGCAGATCCTGGCACCTAACAGGCAGCTGACTGTTACTTTCTCCTTATTCAACCTAGTGAGTGGGACATCAGTGTGCCTCACTATCGAGCCACCTATGACTAGTGTGTTGGGCATGCTGTTTTGCCTCAGGGGCTTTGGTTGAGTGGCACACTGTTTAGGAGAGTTATGTGTCTCATGATTAGTATTGTGTTGTGGTGGTCAAGTGGGTATCTGCCTTGGAGGTCACTGCTGTTTGATTAGATTTTTATTGAGAGCCTCTGAAAAGGTGGGTGTGTGGTTTGTGTTTTCATGTGAAGGCAATGCTAGTGTGTGTTCTGGAGGGCTATGTGTTCCATGTGGTGTGGTGCAAGTGTTGACCTTCTCCTCTGACCAGCTATTCTGGTCTTGGCTGGAGAGTGTGTGGCTTCCAATTTGGATATATAAGTACATCTCTCACAAGTCTGAGTGTTGGGGGGTAAGAGGAGAGGGTTGTCAGTGCACATGAGGCAGTTGCTGCATTGCCCCAGGATGCCTAAGTTCACAAGGTTAATAGGAAAAAGCACAGGGAACTGACCTTTAGACATGCCTGGAGGGGGTACCAGAGCTGTTTCCTTGTAGAATGTTTAGTGCTGGTAGCACTTTTGTGTACTACAATAATTGCTACAAGAAGTCTGGTAAAGTGCTAAACTAACAAGCTAGTAAAAGTGCAGGAGAGGAGAGAACTAGCAGATCTAAGGGAAAAATTGAAGAGCAGACTTTGATACTGCTCGGAAGCTTACAAATAGTCCTGGATACAGCAAATCTGTGTCTGGACTAGATATGTTCCAGGAAAGGTGGGAAACAAGCATAGATGTGGGTTTTTAAACCGGAAAGTTGAAAGAGATAGAAAAACTGCCCAAATGGTCAATAAACTACATCCTATGTAATTTGCAATTAGATGTGAGGATGCCTTTGATACAGGCAGCAGGGCAGATTATCTTATATCACACAATATAAAATAAAACATTTTAACACTATACCTCTTTGCTTCCATTTATTTTGTGAACATCGTTCCCAAATCTATGCTTCTCTAGCAAGACTGCTATGTGCTTTGCCTTGCAGTTGATAGATATTTCAATGAGTGATCTACTGCCTTACATTTGCAGACACAATTGTGTTTGGAGACAGAAACTTTTGTCATTTATTTTAATTATTTTTATTTTACATTTGTTGACCGGGATAGTCTAACTGGATTTATGTCCATTTTCAGTAGAGTCCGGGGGAGATAAGCTCCAAGAGATTACTAGACTACTAACATACAGGTACTGGTTGTTATACAGTTAAATACTACAAATTTTAAACAGTTCAGGAATCTTCACAGTTTATACAAAAAACATGTTACAAGCATTAAATAAGATATTTTAGACTTTATGTACAAGACTTCATTAGTAACTAGAAAGTAATTGATAAACAAATACATACTTCAAGCTTCAACAGTTCAGCGATGCTCACAGTTTAAACAATACTTGTTGCCTTAGGTAGGATGCTTTAGAATTATATGCAGAAGAATTTAACTAGGTATTTTAAATTATCTCTATTAGGATAAGATATGTTTTTGCCAAGGATAGGCCTTGATCTAAAAAGACACAGATAGAGCAGGAATTAGGTCTTAAGAGAGGATATTTGGGATATAGTATGAGATTAGTCTGGATTTGTACAGGGACATAACCAATGGGTTTTAAGACAGAGTTTCAGATTGTGTTTAAAAAGTGTAAATGAAGACAGTGATGTAAGTTCATGGGGGAGTTGGTTCCAATACTTTCCAACTGCATTTGAGAACAGAGCATCTCCTGCCATGTTATTAGATTTACATGTTGATACAAGTAGTTTATTAGATGAGCGTAAAGTTGAAAGGTTCTTTTTATTGGGTAATGAGACTAGCAAGTATTGGGGCATTGGTAGGTTGGAAAAGGGTTTTGTGCGCAATGGTGAGTTGTTTAAAGTGAATCTGACTCAGAAGCTCTAACCATCCTAATTGTTTCCGATTATGGCAGTGATGGGTCCTAAAGGAGGAAGCAGAAGCAAATCTGGCAATGCTATTGTAAGCATTGGCTAACTTGTTAAGATTATTTTTTGACAAGTTAGTATATATGGAAGAAGCATAGAGAAGTGTGGAGATAAGGTGGTAATAGGCAATAGTAGTTCTGGCTAGTGGGGAGAGAAAGGGTTTTATCCTATAAAAGGAGCCTAGTTTCCTTTTGACAGTTTTTATGGTATTGTTGATATTTATGCTAGCCCAGAACTTTTGTGGATTATTTTGGTTGGTCTGTTGGATATGGGTTTCAAAGTTTAGGTTGTTATCAATGGTTACCCCTAGAAGTTTAGTTTTTGGATCAGGAGATTAGAGTGTACCATTATTGGATAAGACTGAAAAGTTCATTGGGCGTGATTTATGGGTAGGAGTGAAGAGGAGGAGTTTGGTTTTTTGGGGGTTCAAGAGGAGGCAGCATTGTAAAAAACAATTTTCTGTCTTATTGAACATTGTCTGGGTTAGAGTCTGTAGTTGGGATTGAGATTTAACTGAGCAGATTATTGTCAAATCATCTGCGTATTGTACACAGTTAGTGAAAGGAATAGCTAGGTTGAGGTCATTGATAAATATTGAGAAAAGGAGGGGGCCCAATATAGAGCCCTGAGAAACACCTAGGGTAATTGGGAGATGGGATGAGAGGTTGTTGTCTCATAGCACTGCCTGCTGTCTATTATCAAGGTAGGACTGGAACCATTTTATAGTCTTTGTGCCAAGAGAGAAGGATTTTAGAATATTGAGAAGTGGTGGTTGACCATGTCGAATGCTTTTGAAAGGTCGATGAAAAGTGCTGAAGAGAGAAGATTGTTATTACGGTTTTTATTGATGCTGTCAGTGAAGGATAGGAGTGCAGTTGTTGTACTGTGGAAAGGCCTGAAGCCATGTTGAGATTTGGCCAGTAAATTGTTCTGGAGTAGGTGGTCTAGTAACTGTCTGTGGATGCACTTTTCCATTATTTTAGCTAATGGGGAAAGTAGAGCTATGGGACGATAGTTAGAATATTCTCTGGAGTTTCCACCCTTCTGTAGGGGGATAATGTAGGAGATTTTCCAGATGGTGGGAATAGTGCTTTCTTGTATGGTTCTATTTATCAGCAATGATACAGGATAAGCTATGACTTTGGCTGCCTTTTGCAGGTATTCAGCATGTAGCTGGCCAGCTGAGGGGGTAGTAGGATTTAGTTTACTTAAGAGGTTGCAGATGAGGGAAGTTAGGACAGGTTGCAGGTTTAGAGTTGGGAGAGAGTTAGTAGTATTGGTTGGAAGGGCACAGCTATCGGCTGTTAGTTGATTAACAAGTGTTTGGATGGTCTCAGTGAAGAAGGTATTAAAAGCATTATCAGTTTGCTTTGGATTGTCGGAATTTGATCCTATAGGGGGTGCTGTTGCGGATTGGCCTGGTTGAAGTAGTGTGTTTATGCTAGCCCAGAACTTTTGTGGATTATTTTGGTTGGTCTGTTGGAGGTGGAAGTATTTTTTTTTTATCTTCGAGTATAGCTTTCTTAGTCTCATTTCTTTTTTGCCTGAATTGTTGTTGGTCTATGGGGTTTTAAGTTGTTCTCCATAGTGCCCAAACTTTATTTCTCTGTTGAATTTTCTGCCCGTTTTTTTTTGTAAGCCATGGGGTGGGTTTAGATTTAATTTTGATGGAAAGCTTTGGTGCATGGTGATTAAGGATTTTTAAGAATTTTGAGTTAAAGTAGTTTGTTGCTTCTTCAAGTGGGAGGCATTTTATAGGTGACCAATCACATTCTTTTAGTTCAGCTTGGAAGTTATTGGGGTTAAAGTTTCTGTTGCTTCTTATTGTTTTATATATAGTTGGGTTGTGTGAGCTTGACCTTTGCCTGATTATGTAAGTAAGAGAATGGTCACTTACATCATCAGGGAGGGTCCATACATTATAGAGTTGTTGGTGATTATTAGAATCCAGTCTAGGATGAATTCTTTGTTATTGGATTTATTAATTCTGGTTGGGGCATTAATTGTTTGTGAGAAGCCATTAAGGTTAATATGGGAGGTTGGTGATTCAGTACAGCAGTCCTTCCAGTCTATATTAAAGTTTCCAAGAATTATTGTCTCTTGGGGAATTTTTGTGGAGAGTTCAGCAAGGATATTTAAGCCACGGTGGTACAGCGGTAGCATTGTTGCCTCACAGCAAGAGGTTCTCCTGTTCGATTCTCGGCTGGAGTGCCTTCTGTGTGGAGTGTGCATGTTCTACAAGCGATCGAGTGGCCTCCAAAAGACATGCCTGAATGGGCATGCCTTCACTGAAGGTTGGTCGTTGGGCTGGCAATTCGGCACCATATAAATCGACTGCCAATCATTAGCAGACCGGAGTTCCACTGTGGTGACCCCTAACTGGGAAAAGCTGAAAAGACAAACAACCTTCCAGAGTGGTGATGTTGTTACCAGGGGGCAAGTAGATGCATATTATATTTAGGGATTTGCTGGGATTAAATTGAAGTTTTGTGCTAATGATTTCTGCATTGTTTTCAAAGAGGAACCAAGATCTAGTATAGATATTTGTAGCCCTTCTTTAGAGAGGATAGCAACACCCCCTCCTTTTTTTACTCTGCAGTCTTGTTTCAAGATGTTGTACCCAGATGGAGTAATTTCAACATCTTGTGTAGTGGGTTTTAGCTATGTTTCTGTTAAACAAAGTATATCAAAGGAATGAACATCCAGGAGAGCATGGAGCTGGGAAATTTTATTATTTATGCTGCGAATATTGAGGTGCGCTATATAGTGTGAGTTGGGAGATTTAGATGGGATATTTGAGTAGAGGGAACATGAATTTGTAGTTCTGTGCTTGTTTTATGCCCTGGTCCTGGGTTAGGATGAATGTCCCCATCTAGTAAGGAGAGGTGTAATAGTTTGTATAAGGGATTGTGGAGGTTAAAGTAATGGTGAAGAGGTTTTTTATGTTTTAGATAGTTGTATTTGATATGGGTCAGTCTGTGATATTTAGCACATAAATAGCTAGGTAAAGATGTTATATTTATGTGTTCTGGGGAGTTAATTAGAGGTATAGTACTTGTTTGTGCATTAGGGAAGTTCAGCTGTAAATATTTTGACTGTTCATATGAAGTTAACATTTAGGCTGCTGTTAGAGAAAATAGGAGAAAGACAATGATTAGGAGCCTTAGTTGGATTTGGAAAGGTCGTGTTTGCATAGTGACTAATAAGCTTACTGGTGTTCTTTAAATGGGGAGGAGTTATACAAGGGGTGATTAGAGAGAGGTGTATGTATAATGTTAAGATGACTATTGTGATTGGACTGGAGAGGAAGAGGGCATGGTGAGGATGTATAAGCTTAGGAGCACTAGGGATGGGTGGAAATTGGTGGTAGGGTAAGGGACCGGAGGGAGCCCACAGGGCGAATGGAGCAGATAGAGACAAGAGAGGTAAGAAGCTGAAAAGAACAATCAGTTGAAGCAGGGATTATAGTAGGTAGGTAACCCTAAATACTGGAATAAAGTTAAAAGAGTAGATAATAGCACTATTTGGAGGGTGTGTGAGAGCTAACCATAAAAATAAATAGATGTTATGGGCTACAGTTTAATGGCAAGTCTGTGGATAAACAGTATATAGCAAAGGTGTAGTATAGGTTAGGAGAAGGCTTCAAGGCCTAGAAGGGACTAGTCTGCCACCTGGTGGCCCAAATTAATTTATCATAAGCAGGGTAAAAAAGGAGGGAGTTTAGGTTCCTAATGCAGGAAAAGGAGTAGTGGTTCCGAGTGTCTTTAAATGGTGGAAAAAGTAGATTAGACTGGTTACAGAGTGGGGAGGGAGTAAAGCTGCTGGTTTTCCTGGCTAGCGCTTTATAGCCATCTAGATTTAATAATAAGTTACAGGCTATACTGGCCGTGATAGTTTAGACACATACTTTCATGCTCCCTTTACTGAGAAAGTACAGGGATAGGTTGCTCAACTGTGGAGACTGAAGGGGGTTTGGGCACGGTCCTTGTTCTTCAGGTTGTTAGTTTCTGTGTCTTAGAGCAGTGTACTCAGATTGGAGAGTTTCATGTTCCCTTTACTGAGAAAGTACAGGGATAGGTTGCTCAACTGTGGAGACTCAAGGGAGTTTGGACAGGGTCTTTGTTCTTCAGGTTGTTAGTTTCTGTATCCTACTCAGATTAGAGAGTTTCATGCTCCCTTTACTGAGAAAGTACAGGGATAGGTTGCTCAACTGTGGAGAGTGAAGGGAGTTTGGACAGGGTCCTTGTTCTTCAGGTTGTTAGTTTCTGTGTCCTAGAGCAGTGTACTTAGATTGGAGAGTTTCATGCTCCCTTTACTGAGAAAGTACAGGGATAGGCTGCTTAACTGTGGAGACTGAAGGGAGTTTGGACAGGGTCCTTGTTCTTCAGGTTGTTAGTTTCTGTGTCCTAGAGCAGCGTACTCAGATTGGAGAGATTAGCCAGGACGCTGGGCCAGGAACACACAGCAGCTGGGGGCAGTTCTATTAAAGGAAATGGCAGCCCAGGACAGCATGTATTCATGGGAAAAGTCATAAACAACTTCTATAAGTCCTAGCAATGTTCCTCTCTTAAGTCAGTCAGCAATAGTCACAACATTTATGTCAGCACCTTCCCTGTGACACACCCTGATTGATACCGCAGTCAGAGTAATCAGTCACACTTGCAAGCACTTAGCAGGTAACACTTCAAAGTGCTCGTGCTTGCAGATGTAGGGTGTGTGCATACCCTAAATGAGTTCATAACTCATTTGCACATTCACATTGCTTACAGGGCTGAATCTGTACTATATCAAGGTAATCATGTAAGCAAGGGAATGTGCATCATGGTAAGGTAGGTGTTTATCCAGAGAGATAAATGCTGCTACTTGCTTACAAAGCAAGTTCCTAGTGTCACAACTAACTTAATGCAAAGGTAAATTACTGTTGTTTTACAAAATGCTCTATTTCAAACTTGGTGATTGATTGTATTTCAGAATGCACCCATATGCATTGTTTGTCCCTTGATGGTGGCATAAGCATGTATATCCATTATATGTTACATTTATAAAAGTTTGCAAAAAGTATAGCATGTCATGATGGAACATTTTCTGTGCCCATCTGTCAAATTATTGCTGAAGAGTGTTGTATCATTTTCTGTCAAGGTCAGATGTTTTATGTTTGTAGCCCACAAATGCATTAAGCCTGTGATATACAACTGACCTCTGTCCACACAAGTGGACATCCAACAACACTTTTACTCATTTCTACTGGAAAAATGTAAATTGCTTTGGTTAATGCTGGAATGTTCTACAAGACGTTTGTGAGACCTCCAGTGAAAGCACAGACTTCTTATTGCTATTATCATTAACTTTTTGCCTTCTTCTTCTTGAATTGTAAGATGGGTTGCCAACTGGTTCACAAACCAGACATACACTATCAAAGTGGGTGATACGTCAGCCAGCAGACCTGTTACCAGCGGGGTGCCACAGGGGTCAGTGCTGAGCCCCCTACTGTTTGGTATATACTTCTTAGAAGTTCAGGTCAAAACTAAGGGGTGGTGGCTGACCAAGTTTGCAGATGACTGCAAACTAGATACAATCACTGAATACCCAAATGATGACAGTATACTCCAGGATGGTCTCACACAGACCAACGATTTATGTATTAGTCACGGTCTCAAATGAATGCAAAGAAATGCATTGTCATTCCCTTCAGCACAAACAATGTCTCTTCACACTATTAAATCAATAACAATACCCTAAGTACCCATGAAGTGGTAGGGGACCTGGGATCACAGGTTGACCGCAACCTTAACTTCGACTACCATGTGTCTACTGTTATAAGGAAAGCTTTACACATAGCTCATTTGATTAGTAAAGGCATCACCTTGAGAGCAAAAGAAGTTATAACCCCCCCATACTTAGCACTTATCCCACCCATAATTGAGTATAACATCCCATTCGGTATGTACCATACTAAGCATCTACAGCAATTAGAGAGACCTCAGAGGTTTCTAAGAAAGAAGATCAAGGGCCTCCAGCATATGCCTTACATGGACCAACTAAAGCCCTTGTCAGTATACTCCGTATCATTATAGACTTCTTATGGGAGCTTTATGGCTGGCCTGCAAAGCAACCCAAGACCCGAACCTAATGAACTTACTGCATATCTGTAAATCAAATGGGTCTAGAGCTACCCTTTCCAGGGACTTAAATATGACCTGTGACTTAAATAGAACATGCTGGAGGAAAATATTTATCTCCTAGTGACTGCCACGTCTTTGGAACAGGCTACCAATTCATGTGAGCAGAGCATCTCTATGACACTGTTCAAGAGGAACCTGGATGAGTCGACTGGGCACAGTAAATTCTTACCAGGGATAGTGTCCACAACTCTCAAGGACATGGGCAGATATCACTAAATGCAGTCTTGGGCGATGACTAGTAACTCAACGGTATTACATTAGGTTGAAACAGCTAGGCTTAAAATGACTTCCGGGTAGACAACCTAGTAATCTCCTATGAATTACTTACACCCCCTAACAACGTTCCCTACTGCCCTCGAATCAATAAGCCCCTTTCCACCCCCCCCCTTAAACAACACTTTTCATCTTTCTCTTTTTCTAATTGCCTCCATCCACAGCTATACACCTTTCATGCATTCCCTGTATACCTAAGTTATAAACCTTCTAGATACACCAGTTTGGAACATGCAACCAAAATAGAACTAATCTTATACCATGCTCTCTCAGTCATATGCTATTATCACTTTCCTCCTATATACTACTATCTCCCCCCTCCTCCTACAAAATTGTATTACTTTCTTCATTAAATCTCCTCAGCTCTTTACAAACCTATACAATACTAAAATCTCCCTTCATACATAATGTTAAAACTTACTGTAACAACAGGAGGTACTGCCAGCTACACCAGAAGAAATAGGGTGATAGATGTATGATTTGCACCAGGACAGCTAGCTGGAATTTTGTAAATAATTATATGTCATTTGTGTATCAAACTGATTTGTACAGATGCTTGTGCTGAAAATGTATTTGTGAAATTTGCTTGTGTTAAAATGTATCAATAGTGCACCCTGCTGGAATGAAAAGAAATATACATGTATTATTGTAACTGAATTGAATGCATATGTTTTATTAGTGGATACTGGGACAGCAGGGGGGGTTGTATTTACTTGTGTGTAGTAATATGGTGCATTACTTTTTATTTACTTTGTATGTTGATGTTGGCTGAGACATGGAGGACACTAGTGGGTATATTGCAGGACTTTTGATAAGCAATACAATTCAATAATTCGCATTTATTTCTTAGGTGCTCAGCTTGACCTCATGCATTCTCCCCCCACCACCATGCTGTGCCAATGGTGGGTGACTGTGCACTGGCCTTTGCACATTTTAATGTATGTAATTACAGATCCATATATTGTGGAAAAGTAAAATGCTTGATGCATATTATCATGCAAACTCCATAGAAGGATATAGCAGACATGACAGTCATACAGTATTACTAGCATACTTTGGACAGATGTTTCATCTTAGGGACACATAACAACATGCAAATGAAACTAAGCAGTTTTTTTTTTCCAGACAGGTTTCACTCATACCTTGGGCAACCGATGAGGGTAAAAAGAGCAGAATAGATGCAGATCATCTCAAAGCTCAATCGCTATACTGTTTCTATGTCCACCTGTTTATACTGTATAATTTTCTGTGTCATGCAGTCCATGATAAGTTAAGTGGAGTATAAACCCCTTTCTTCTTGCTCAAGGTCTGGCAGCAGCAGCGGCACCACGAATTAAAGCTGGTTTACACATAATAGTAGCAGCAGCGACCCCTAACATATTTTTATTTCTAAATGTAATCATGTATATTCCAAAGGGTTTTGGTGTACATGGCAAAAGACTAAACTGAGTGTACACAATTGCCTTATAGCTTCCTTAATAGCTCCACCACATTGGGTTGGTTAATTACCATGTACTTCAGCTTGATCCAGTGCAATAAATATATCAGAGGGTACCTTGTGGTGCTTGGCAGGAGGTTTGAACTATGAACTGGTGTTTTCTATCATCCTTGCTTTCTTTGGTGAGGCAAGATATGTAGGAATGAGCACTGCAATCTCTTGCTCTTGGTATGTGTACAAAAAAGTGGCCCAATACAAGTACGGCCACCTAAACAAAGAGGCCAATTACTGGTGGAGTCCTTAGGGCTCTGTGCTGGGTCTGCTTCATGTGGTATATACTTCTCAGAAATCAAGGCCAATGTCAAGGGCCTGTTGCTGATCAAGCTTGCAGAGGACTGCAAACTAAGAGTAGTCATAGAATCTTCTCAAGACACTAACATCCTACAGGAAGGACTAATGTGGATAAATGACTAGTACCAAAGCCATGGCTTAAAACTCAATGCCAAGAAATGCATAATAGTATCCTTTGTGAAGTCAAGCACACAAGGAAATTATCTCATCAATAACACATCCCTAAGAGTAGAACCAGTAGTCAGGGATGTGGGTATGTTTGTAGACGGTAACCTGGCTTTTGACCAACATGTGTCTAAGACAGTAAGGAAATCATTCTGTTTTGTTTATAAGCAAGGGCCTGACATCTAGGTCAGGGAAGTCATCATTCCATTGTATTCAGCCCTTATCATGACCATCATTGAGTACAATGCCCCCTTTGTATGTACCTGACCACGCACATGCAACAACTGGGGCATCCATAGAGATTCCTCCCAAAAATAAAACAGGGTGCAATCAACATGTCCTATGCAGATCGCCTCAAAGCCCTCTCTATATACTTGGTTTCCTGCAGAGTGTTGAGAGGCAATCTATGCCTGGCATACAAGGCATTCTTGGACCCCATTCTAATGGAACTTTTGCATATCCGCAAAATGAATAATATGAACATTATTCAATCTAGGTCTAGGGATTTAAGTTTTGCTTGCAAAATTAATAGGATATGTTGGAGGGACATGTATGTGACTCAGAGAATTCCCCTTTCCTGGAACAGGCTTCCCATCTATGTTAAGAAGAGATCGTCCCTAACTCTATTCAACAGAAACCTGGACCAGTGGCTGGGGAATTGGAAATACACCCTGAGATGGAGGCAGTCTGTAAGCTTTCCTGACTTATATATACCCCTTAAAATAACTTCTAAGGTGCATTAACTTGCAGGACACAATTGGGATACTTAGCTAGGCTTATAAAGGCCCCAGTGGTCATTAGCCAGTATACACCTATGAACATATGAACTGTACAAAAAGTGATCTCATTCTTAGAATAATATTTTGATAATATATCATAGAAATCAGAGGAAAGCATGAATGGCTTTAAAAGGATAGAGGCCATTGCACAGGACTCAAGAACAGTTCATTAAACCCCTGTTTTTCATCATTCACGTTTTGTGCTTCGTCAGTAAGCTGGCATATGTGATTAACAAGGTGTTGTATAAGAAATTCTAGTGCAAATGTGGAATGTCTGTGATCTCCTCCTCAGAACTAAGATTCACAGTAGGCTCTTGGACTTTGCCGTCAGAATTGTTGTGAATCAGCTCCCTCACTGACAAAATGCACTATTCTTAAATTGTGTAGGATATTTGTACACAAAGTCACTCAGCCAGCTTTCTCTGACATGCATCCTGACTCCAGCCCCTGAATTTCTACTGGCACACTGTCACAATCTAGTCTCAAATGATTCTAGTCTAGTTTTTCTTTTATGGGTAGCAAACCACTTAGATTGCAATGGTGTCTCTTGTCATATTCACTTCTGGTCACTAATAATGTCAGTGTACACCTGAAATTTTATTTTATTTTCTGCGCTTGCCTTCTAACTGTCCTAAGATCAAGAACAAAATGGAACTGAAGAGTTAGTTATATCACTTGTACCCTGGTTTGTTGTAAAGAAATTGCAGTTCTGGACCAGATAATGAATATGTATGTATGTCTGTATGTATGTATATAAAGTAACTTGTAGTGGAATGGATTTATAATCACTATAATACAGGACTGAGTAAAGAATGAAGCTGTCCATGAAAGTCAGTATTTTAACTTATATTTAACCAAATTTTGGGTGTCTCATTTGTATATGTGGGTAAGAGAATTAGTGGGGCTCCAAAACAGCCCCTATGTGTGTGAATGTGAATTTGCATGTGTGCCCTGTGATGGACTGAAGTCCTATCAAGGATTATTTCCTGCCTTATGCCCATTGTTTCTAGAGGGATGTTACCTCATTGCAACCATAAAGTTAATAAAGTGAGTAATAAAACTGAATGAAATGAATACATTAACCTATTTAAATATGATGGTCTGTGGTCCAGCAGAATGAGCAGTGGTTTAATATGATTTAGTCGTCCAAGTCATTAATTTGAATAATGATCTATAAGCAAGCAGCTTAGCTCCCTGGTAATGCAAGAAAATCAACACAAGTGCAAGGCGATATGGTCTTGTTTATTTGGGAAAGACAAAAGTATAATAGCAGCACTCGGGCTGTGTAAAATATTACAGCATTGGGAACAAAGCATGAAAAAACTTGCCATGGTGCAAAACAGATACGTGTTCTGTCTGATAAGTAAAAACATTCTTTTAAACACAAGTGCAAACTGCTTAGAGGCATTAATGGATCAGATGTATTCCCTTTTTGGATGGTTTTAAGTGCTTTATGTTGTCAAAAAATGTACTGAACAAGCAGAAAGTTTTTGCATATGACACCCTTCATCTTAGACTCATGAAAAGCACATTTCTATCAAGAAGGCTTAGAAGGCACGTTAATCAGTTTTGCAAAGAGAGGGTGGTTCATCTGCTACAAACATAGGAGATAGATTTCATTCCATATCACTTTTGCTTTGCAGTTTTAGGAGCCTTAGCAACAAACCAGCAGAAGTGATAACCTTGCTGTCAAATGAGAGCATAAATGTAGCTGCAGTGAAAGAATCCTGTGCTAGAAATGATAAGCCTTCTTTGTCTATTCCCTTTACTTTTCAAAGTCACTAAAACTGCTGAAGGCGCACCCATATATGCCAGACCTACAGTCTGCCCTGTCTATAATTATGTAGAAAATGAGTACAGATTTATTATAGTTATTCTTCAATGCAGGCACCTAATTAATTGTGGCTTAACCCCACACCATGAAGTCTAGCCACTGAGTGGAATGAAAGGTTTTATTTGCCTTTTAAATTATTTATATATAAATCAGGTTCTCTTCTTTTGGAAGACATTTTAAACATAATGATTTCTAGGATATTTTTACTTTCACTAAGATCACAGTGAGGCATCATCCCAACCTGGCTGTAACCACTGGTTATACTCGGACTGCTTAACAGTCCACATGTAGGCACAATATCCTGCTCTCACACTTTGCACTTCCCTTGGTTGTCACGTTAAGTGTTGGATATTGACATCTGCTGTACTCTTCCAATTTCAACTGTATGAAATGAAAATCTGAGATAAAAACAATGGATAAATTCTTAAAATTGTGTTAGAATGATGTATGTATTGCCCACTGGTGATATTGCAACCAGTTGGCCTGTCATCATCATCATCACCATCATCATTCTAAACTCTCATTTTCCCATGTCTATCTGGGGTTAAGGTGCAGCCACCTCTCTCATTTCAAAAATAACCCTCTTACCTTCTTCAACAGTCATGTCCGACTGTCATAGGTCTTCTGTCATGTAATCTATCTGTCGTTTGTCTGGATGTCCTTGCCTTTTCTTGCCTTCTTCCTGCCTTTCCCCAGTTTGCTTTATCAAATCATCTCCTGCCCCTGTGACTGAACCACTGTAACCTGCTCTCCTTAACTTCCTCTGCAATTAGGGCTACTTTGCTTTCCACTCTGATGTCCTCATTTCTTAATCGGTTCCACAATGTGTATCATGCTACCTGTCTCAGGCATTTCATCTCTGTCACCCCAAGCCTCCTCAGTCACTCTGCCTTCACTGTCCAGGTTTTTGTGCCACACAGGAGTACTGGTCCTATCACTGTTTTGACTATTCAGCATCCTTCACATTCTTTTGTCACTCACTTCTTCTGAAACTTTGTGCCAGTTGGCTGCATCACCTCTGATTTTACCTTTGACCTCCTCTTTCATACTTCCTTTGTCCATAACAACACCTCCAAGATAACTGAAGCTGTTAATCTGTCCCACTGTTTTCCTTTCTATCTCAGTGTTCGGCTTCTTCTGATGCCCCTAATTTGCCTCATTTGCTCCATTTGCTGCCATGAGCACTGTTTTGTCTGATGACTGTCTTCTTTATCTTTCTGCCATTGTCTTGCAATTTGGTAGAGCTTCTTTCCACCATATATTGACTCATTTTCCAAATGCTGGTAGAGTTTCTCTGATGTCTTGTTCTTTGCCATTTTGACTGATCTCTTACTTTATTTTTAGACAAACAGTATTCCTGCTTAGCCTGATCTGCATTTTTATTTCTCACTACTTTCTGCACTCCTTTTTTGACAGCTTGCTGTATTTGGGTTTATATTACTTCAACAAAAGACATATTCCACAAATACGTTTTCATCGATCACCAGCCATCGAAATTCACTTCAGAGAACCTGGAATTTTTCCCACGATTTGGAAACACTTGCATACTAACTGTCCAGAGCACACAAAGCACTAATTCCAACCAAGTAGGGGGCTGTGCCCCCCCGCCAACATTATATACCAACTCCGAGATCGCACTACAGTGGGGAATGGGCAAAGTTCAGATGATGGCTAAGTGTTTCCGAACCATGGCAAAAAATCCCGCCGTTCGCTGCGATGAATCTCTGCGGCTGATCGATGAAGGCTCATCCAGACTCTGCTACACTTTGCTGTGAAGGAAAGGTTAGTTTGCTGTTATTTTTTTGTATTACTGTATTGCCTTTCTATATTTTGAATACTGTAGTTTGTTTTCTTTACTTTGTGTTTTGCTTGCATTCTGTTTTAACAGCATATTAAAACTTCAAAAGAGACCACAGCTCTCTCTGTTCTGAGTCAGGCAGAAATAAGAACTGATTAATTAAGGACTCATTCATAAGACAGAAAAGGTCACTTAAGGTTAATCACTTGTTAACAGAGGGGTGGAGCTAGGAACTAAAATTTCTATTTAAGGAGTAAACTAAAACATTTCAGAGCTTTACCAGAAAGGCTCATCCAGACTCTGCTACACTTTGCTGTGAAGGAAAGGTTAGTTTGCTGTTATTTTTTGTATTACTGTATTGCCTTTCTATATTTTGAATACTGTAGTTTGTTTTCTTTACCTTGTGTTTTGCTTGCATTCCGTTTTAACAGCATATTAAAACTTCAAAAGAGACCACAGCTCTCTCTGTTCTGAGTCAGGCAGAAATAAGAACTGATTAATTAAGGACTCATTCATAAGACAGAAAAGGTCACTTAAGGTTAATCACTTGTTAACAGAGGGGGTGGAGCTAGGAACTAAAATTTCTATTTAAGGAGTAAACTAAAACATTTCAGAGCTTTACCAGAAAGGCTCATCCAGACTCTGCTACACTTTGCTGTGAAGGAAAGGTTAGTTTGCTGTTATTTTTGTATTACTGTATTGCCTTTCTATATTTTGAATACTGTAGTTTGTTTTCTTTACCTTGTGTTTTGCTTGCATTCTGTTTTAACAGCATATTAAAACTTCAAAAGAGACCACAGCTCTCTGTTCTGAGTCAGGCAGAAATAAGAACTGATTAATTAAGGACTCATTCATAAGACAGAAAAGGTCACTTAAGGTTAATCACTTGTTAACAGAGGGGGTGGAGCTAGGAACTAAAATTTCTATTTAAGGAGTAAACTAAAACATTTCAGAGCTTTACCAGAAAGGCTCATCCAGACTCTGCTACACTTTGCTGTGAAGGAAAGGTTAGTTTGCTGTTATTTTTGTATTACTGTATTGCCTTTCTATATTTTGAATACTGTAGTTTGTTTTCTTTACCTTGTGTTTTGCTTGCATTCTGTTTTAACAGCATATTAAAACTTCAAAAGAGACCACAGCTCTCTCTGTTCTGAGTCAGGCAGAAATAAGAACTGATTAATTAAGGACTCATTCATAAGACAGAAAAGGTCACTTAAGGTTAATCACTTGTTAACAGAGGGGGTGGAGCTAGGAACTAAAATTTCTATTTAAGGAGTAAACTAAAACATTTCAGAGCTTTACCAGAAAGGCTCATCCAGACTCTGCTACACTTTGCTGTGAAGGAAAGGTTAGTTTGCTGTTATTTTTGTATTACTGTATTGCCTTTCTATATTTTGAATACTGTAGTTTGTTTTCTTTACCTTGTGTTTTGCTTGCATTCTGTTTTAACAGCATATTAAAACTTCAAAAGAGACCACAGCTCTCTGTTCTGAGTCAGGCAGAAATAAGAACTGATTAATTAAGGACTCATTCATAAGACAGAAGAGGTCACTTAAGGTTAATCACTTGTTAACAGAGGGGGGGGGGTGGAGCTAGGAACTAAAATTTCTATTTAAGGAGTAAACTAAAACATTTCAGAGCTTTACCAGAAAGGCTCATCCAGACTCTGCTACACTTTGCTGTGAAGGAAAGGTTAGTTTGCTGTTATCTTTTGTATTACTGTATTGCCTTTCTATATTTTGAATACTGTAGTTTGTTTTCTTTACCTTGTGTTTTCCTTGCATTCTGTTTTAACAGCATATTAAAACTTCAAAAGAGACCACAGCTCTCTCTGTTCTGAGTCAGGCAGAAATAAGAACTGATTAATTAAGGACTCATTCATAAGACAGAAAAGGTCACTTAAGGTTAATCACTTGTTAACAGAGGGGGTGGAGCTAGGAACTAAAATTTCTATTTAAGGAGTAAACTAAAACATTTCAGAGCTTTACCAGAAAGGCTCATCCAGACTCTGCTACACTTTGCTGTGAAGGAAAGGTTAGTTTGCTGTTATTTTTGTATTACTGTATTGCCTTTCTATATTTTGAATACTGTAGTTTGTTTTCTTTACCTTGTGTTTTGCTTGCATTCTGTTTTAACAGCATATTAAAACTTCAAAAGAGACCACAGCTCTCTGTTCTGAGTCAGGCAGAAATAAGAACTGATTAATTAAGGACTCATTCATAAGACAGAAAAGGTCACTTAAGGTTAATCACTTGTTAACAGAGGGGTGGAGCTAGGAACTAAAATTTCTATTTAAGGAGTAAACTAAAACATTTCAGAGCTTTACCAGAAAGGCTCATCCAGACTCTGCTACACTTTGCTGTGAAGGAAAGGTTAGTTTGCTGTTATTTTTGTATTACTGTATTGCCTTTCTATATTTTGAATACTGTAGTTTGTTTTCTTTACCTTGTGTTTTGCTTGCATTCTGTTTTAACAGCATATTAAAACTTCAAAAGAGACCACAGCTCTCTCTGTTCTGAGTCAGGCAGAAATAAGAACTGATTAATTAAGGACTCATTCATAAGACAGAAAAGGTCACTTAAGGTTAATCACTTGTTAACAGAGGGGGTGGAGCTAGGAACTAAAATTTCTATTTAAGGAGTAAACTAAAACATTTCAGAGCTTTACCAGAAAGGCTCATCCAGACTCTGCTACACTTTGCTGTGAAGGAAAGGTTAGTTTGCTGTTATTTTTGTATTACTGTATTGCCTTTCTATATTTTGAATACTGTAGTTTGTTTTCTTTACCTTGTGTTTTGCTTGCATTCTGTTTTAACAGCATATTAAAACTTCAAAAGAGACCACAGCTCTCTCTGTTCTGAGTCAGGCAGAAATAAGAACTGATTAATTAAGGACTCATTCATAAGACAGAAAAGGTCACTTAAGGTTAATCACTTGTTAACAGAGGGGTGGAGCTAGGAACTAAAATTTCTATTTAAGGAGTAAACTAAAACATTTCAGAGCTTTACCAGAAAGGCTCATCCAGACTCTGCTACACTTTGCTGTGAAGGAAAGGTTAGTTTGCTGTTATTTTTCTATTACTGTATTGCCTTTCTATATTTTGAATACTGTAGTTTGTTTTCTTTACCTTGTGTTTTGCTTGCATTCTGTTTTAACAGCATATTAAAACTTCAAAAGAGACCACAGCTCTCTCTGTTCTGAGTCAGGCAGAAATAAGAACTGATTAATTAAGGACTCATTCATAAGACAGAAAAGGTCACTTAAGGTTAATCACTTGTTAACAGAGGGGTGGAGCTAGGAACTAAAATTTCTATTTAAGGAGTAAACTAAAACATTTCAGAGCTTTACCAGAAAGGCTCATCCAGACTCTGCTACACTTTGCTGTGAAGGAAAGGTTAGTTTGCTGTTATTTTTTGTATTACTGTATTGCCTTTCTATATTTTGAATACTGTAGTTTGTTTTCTTTACCTTGTGTTTTGCTTGCATTCTGTTTTAACAGCATATTAAAACTTCAAAAGAGACCACAGCTCTCTCTGTTCTGAGTCAGGCAGAAATAAGAACTGAATAATTAAGGACTCATTCATAAGACAGAAAAGGTCACTTAAGGTTAATCACTTGTTAACAGAGGGGGTGGAGCTAGGAACTAAAATTTCTATTTAAGGAGTAAACTAAAACATTTCAGAGCTTTACCAGAAAGGCTCATCCAGACTCTGCTATACTTTGCTGTGAAGGAAAGGTTAGTTTGCTGTTATTTTTTGTATTACTGTATTGCCTTTCTATATTTTGAATACTGTAGTTTGTTTTCTTTACCTTGTGTTTTGCTTGCATTCTGTTTTAACAGCATATTAAAACTTCAAAAGAGACCACAGCTCTCTCTGTTCTGAGTCAGGCAGAATTTTTTCCCCCTCCCACCCATTTAAGTTGTCTTGTTAAATACCACTGTCTTTCTAGTTGCCCGCCTCTTATGTTAATCTGACCATATATCTCATTTCTCTCTACTTTCACTGGCTTATGTGAGTAATCACAAAATCATCACTTTTGAAATCCCACCTTCAATTATTTAAATTTATTGGCCATCCTACAGTATTTCATAGTACCAAAATACAAAAGTGACCACCCCTTTCAGTCCATCTTGCTGTTTTAAAAATAGTAACTCTCCATTAAACCTTAACTTTTTAAACAGGTAAAACTCAAGTTACCTACTTTCACATCTAACTTCTCTAGTGCACACTGCAGAGTGCATTCTTTTCAATCTTACCTTTAAGCATCCCTGTGACTAGCACTTTCTCTAATACCTGCTGGAAAGCACTAGGAAGCCTTAAACTCATACAAACACTGAACTCTCCTTGTTAACAAGGAAAAATTAATAGGAGGCACTAAATAGCCTATAATTGCAAAGTACCTTGGTAAGGAAACAGCTCCTATACTTTACAAAGAAAAAAAAAAAAGCCCCAAACCAGGCATGTCCAAGGGTCAGCTTCCGGTGATTTCTCCTGTCCACCTGGTGAATCTGGGCATACTGGGGCAATGCAGCAATTGCCTCATGTACACAGACAACCCTCTCCTCCTTCCACCCAACACTACAACCTGTGAGAGATGCACTTATATAGCCAAAATGGAAGCAAAGCTCTCTCCACCCAAGATTGTGCTAAACAGTCAAGAGGAGAAGGTTAACACCCACACTACACCTCAAGCAACACATAGCCCTTCTAAACCCGCACCACCAACACCCACATATAGCAACACTAAATCCACATATGCAGAGGCCCTTAACTGTAACCTGCCCAAGCAACAAAGACCTCTGAAGCTGAAACGCAAACACCAATCACAACCAATGTGTCACATAGTTCACAACACCAGTGTGCCACCCAGCAACAGCCCCTAGGGCAAGACAATGTACCTAACACTTTAGTCATAGGTGACTCTATAGTCCGGCACACTGATGTCCCTCTCACCAGGTTGAATAAGGAGAAAATTACAGTCAGCTGCCTGTCGGGTGCCAGGATCTGACACATAACGCATGCACTCAAGTCACTCCACAACAAGTACAAATATGACTCTGTCATTGTCCATGTTGGAGTGAATGACTTGAGACGACCTCCCTGGACTACATGAAAAGAGACATGGAAGAGCTCTCGGATCATGTGGCCCAGGCAGGTATGACCCTAGCCCTGAGTAGCATCCTGCCTTTGCCCAGAATGATACCACAATATAAGGATAAAATGACTGACTTCAACAATTGGCTAAGCTTATGGTGTCATTCAAAGGGGATCCAGTATCTGTCTGCCTGGGATGACATGATTGACAGACCACGATGCTTTGCCAGAGATGGTCTGCACCTGTCGCCCCTGGGATTCAGGTTACTGGCTAAGGCTCTTGCCACCCCTATAGTGCCTTTTTAGGCAAACTTCAAAGGACAAAACCACCACCATAACAGGTACAAGCATGCAAAATCTGAAGGTAATGCTACTCAATGCTAGAAGTCTAAACCTCAAAATGCACTCTCGAGGCACTCCTAAAATGGAGAACATCGATATCTGTGCAGTAACTGAGACCTGGTTCAAGGCTCCAGAGAGCACCCCTGCAATATCAGGCTACAACTCTTACCACACTTTTCGGCCACCAAACCAGGACCGAAACACTAAAGGTGGAGGAGTGTCAATATTTACCAAGGATATTCACACCACCAGACTAGTTGGCCAACACAATGTGTCTGAAATTCTCCAAGTGCAACTAACACTAGGTAAGACTGCAATCCAAATTGTAGCTTGCTACAGATCCCCCACCATACCCCAAGATTCTCACTACACCTTTCTAAACATACTGGAAAATATTAAGATAGAACCAAACACCCTAATACTGGGTGATTTTAACTACCCTGCCATTAATTGGGAAAACTACTAATGTCCCAACACCTTTGAGCAAACGGTTCTTGGAATTCATAAATTCCAATGCCCTGGATCAACTAATCCATAGTCCCACCAGGGGCTCCAATATCCTAGACCTGGTCATTACCAACATGGGAAATTAATGCTCCATACCTATGGTCACCCCTCGTTAGTCAGGTCTGACCATAAGCTAATCACCCTTAACATCCACATCCCACCCCACCCCCAGTAAAGAAACCACCATAAAAACTTCTAAAGCCAACTTCATGCTACTCAAGTCAGAAGTGACAAACTTCATGACACCCATGCAGGCGGAACTGAAAGTTCAACTGCTGAATCCTACACGATGGCACTGTATGAGCACATCCACTCATGCATGAATCGTGCCATCCCAAATAGAACCAAAATGCTCTCATCCAAAAAGGAAGCCAATCTGGTGGTCCCCTGCCATAAACAAACTTTACAACAAAAGGAAGAAACTTTTGCAGAAAAGAGGAAAATCCCAGGATGCGAAAAACTCGCTTACTAGCCTCAGTAAGAAACTGAGATGCCTCATAAAATCCTCCAAAGCTAGTTATGAAAATAAAATTGCCAAAGATTCCAAAGACAACCACAAAGCATTCTATAATTATGTCAAGAATCTAAATGGCAATGCTCAGATCTGCTCTGAGCTAAAACAGAATGGCATTCAATATACTGATCCGAAGGATATTGCCAATATCCTGGCAGATCGATTCAGTGCCAACTTCACCCCACTCTCACCCCCTAAATGACCCATCTCAATACCAGAAGATTGCCAAATTCCAGTAATAATGGCCACACAGGTACAAAACGCACTCTCTAAAGCCAAGAATACAGCATCCATGGGACCAGATGACATCCCGGGCTGTGTACTACATGAACTACAATATGAACTGGCACCTCACCTAAGTGTCATGTTTAATCATAGCCTCACCTCAGGTTTCGTGCCCACTGAGTGGCGCAGAGCTACAGTTATCCCAATCCACAAGGGGGGATCCACCTTGGATCCCGGAAACTACCGTTCCATCAGTCTGACAAGCCTTATCTGCAAGGCCATGGAGCGTATTATCATGGAACTTATAAACAAAGACATTGGCAACCTTCAAACACTGGACCCCACCCAGTTTGGGTTTGTGAAGGGCGATCTTGTCTCCTGAACCTGATTGACTTCTTTGAATCAGTCTCCAGAGCCATGGACAAGGGTAAGGTGGTCCACACAGCCTATCTAGACCTTGCCAAGGCCTTTGACACCATCCCCACTCTGGAATCATAGATAAACTTACTAAGTTGGGCATTAATCCCTATGTCACCCAATGGGTTGCTAAATGGCTTACTGATAGAATCCACACTGTAAAAGTAGCCGACTCCAAATCCAGCTCCAGACAAGTGACAAATGGAGTACCTCAGGGTTCAGTCCTGGGGCGCTCTTGTTTGGCATCTACTTCTCTGAAGTACAGGTCAACACTAAGGGACTCTGGCTAACAAAGTTTGCAGATGACTGCAAACTGGGAGCCATTATTGAATCCCAAATGATGTGGATACTCTACAAAAGGGCCTTACAGAAATAGATGCTTGGTGCCAGAGCCATGGGCTCAAGCTCAATGCCAAGAAATGTATTGTTATCCCTTTGGGAAAAAACATGTATCCATGAATTACCATATAGGTGGCAGTACACTAAACACAGAAAGTGTGATAAGAGACTTAGGGACACAGGTGGGCAGTGGTCTCACCTTCGATAACCACATCACAACAGTCAGGAAATTCTTCTATGTGGCACACCTCATCATGAAGGGCTTTTCATCCAGAAAAAAGGAGGTCATTGTCCCACTGTACTCATCCCTCATTAGACCCATTATAGAATACAATGCCCCATTTGGTATGTACCTCTCAAGACATCTGCAACAACTGGAAAGACCTCAGAAATACCTCACTAAAAGAATCACAGGCCTAAAGCAGATGCCCTATGCTGACCTTAAAAACTCCAGCTATACTCTGTCGCATATCGTCTACTCAGAGGCGATCTCTGCTTAACATACAAGGCCATGTCAAACCCAGAGCTGTTGGACATGCTACACTTAAAGAAATCCCAATCCCTCAGAGCTACACGCTCCAGGGATCTAAACCTTGTCATCACAATAAACAAAACATGTTGGAGGGATAGGTTCCTGACCCAGAGACTCCCCAGACTCTGGAATAGATTGCCCATACATGTCAAGCAGAGTGCCTCTTTGGACCTCTTCAAGAGGAACCTTGACGATTGGATGGGAGAAAGGAAATTCACCCCAGGGATCACGTCAGTCGCCCTGCTAGACAGGGGTCCAGGAAAGTAAATAATTTTTATCTCAGCTTAGGGTGTTGAGCCAACTGCATTTTCATTTTCATGCATGTTTTTTTCATTTTGAGTTTCTACCATTCACCTTCAGATCTACCTCTTCCCTCTTCTTCCTGAAGTGCTACAGCCATGAATATTCCCATAATCTCCTGTGCTGTCATTCCAATCAGCTTCTAAGTCTTCAGCCTAATCTCTGCTGCAGACATCTCTGACTGTTAAACTAGTAGTTTAAGATGGGGCTATTCATTTGACTAGGGATGATTTTTGCCCCAATGACCTTTCTTTACTAGGTGAAAAAAAAATAGCTGAATTACATGCTGACTTCTTGTCTGTGATTTTGTGACTGTTTTCCTTGGAGAACCATGTGTTGGTCACTATTAAACCAGTTGTCAGACAGACGTCTAGCACAGTCCCTCTTTTATTAAACCTGTTCCCCAAACCATGTGGGTACAGACAATTTTCATATCTTGTTTTATATGTTCCCACTATGGCCATTATCAAGATCAACGCAATTTGTCCTCATTTGTTCAGGAGGTCCTGCAACTGCTGTCTGAAGAACCTGTTTTACTTGCTGTTCTCTGCAACATATGAGGACTGTTTTATCGTTACACAGAAGTGTAACTGTCATGAGTCGGCCTCTGATTCTCATTACATCCCTCACTATCTACAAAAGACTCTCCACATTTCTCACACCATTTCTAGTCTGCCTTCCCACTCAGAGTAGTAGATTTCTCTGCACTGTCCATCCCCTGTGCCCGTGAACACATATAATATCCAGTCTCTTCATTACTAGATTGTCATCCACTTCCAGCCTGCTCCCATAAGAGAACTTGTATTCAATTCAACAATTGGAATTAATTTTTGGCAGGTTGATTTGGTTTTATTTCCAGCTTTTGTTAAACAGTTATCCCAGGTACCCCAGCCTTAGCTTACTGACCCAGGGCCCACAATGGCAAATAGAGGCATGTTAATCCCTCCTACTGTTAGAAAAGGTCAGAGTAGGCCTCTAACACCAGCAAATACCCTGCTGTTTTTGGTAACATTAGCTGATGTGACCAAATCATGAAGTGCCACTTTTATACTGTCAAGTAGATAGCCCTGAACTGGCACACAATCTGTGGTCTCACTCCTGCCTAAAGGATATTGCACACTATACTTGATGCCTAAAACAACTGGTCCACATAAATCTTCACCTGCATGCTGTTGGCAGACACCTCCAGTTCCTCTGAGTGGGCTGGTTTGAACTTGGTGCCTTTTACCCTTGAAGTGGAAATATACAGCACATTTAGGGGAGGGAGGAACGAACCTCTACATAGTCATGGGAAAACAGGCAACCTCCATATAGACAGTGACCAGAATCAAGCCCAGGACCTTGTGTTTGTGAGATGAAAATCTTAAGTGTTAGATTTAACCATTATGTCATCATGACCTTTTAATATTTGGTTACAAGTGGTCTGTATTGTATAATAAGTTGGCTCATAGATTCTTAGGTAAGTACTAGACTAGCTACCCTTGTGGGCCAGTTTAAGCCTAGCCAATTTCTCTTATTTGTTTGAGAATTAGTTAGTTAGTTAGTTAGTTAGTTAGTTAGTTAGTTAGTTAGTTAGTTAGTTAGTTAGTTAGTTAGTTAGTTAATTTGTCTTTGTTGGCCAGGAAAAATCTGACTGGTTAAAATCTATTTTCAGCAGAGACCCTGGTAGAAAAGGCTCCACTTTTAATTTACACACGATGCAACTTTATAATTACAAGGTAAAACATTTGTACATGAGCTTACTTACATGATTTTAAATATATCTTACATGAACTTTGCATTTTAACACAACAAACAAGAAAGAAATTATTGAATACAAAGATAAAATACAGTAATTTAGTATAGCATGAGGGCTGCAGGGAAAAGATACAGCTGGGGTGTTTATGAGGTTAGTAATAATTTGCAGACAAGTAAGTAGTAATGTAGCATAAAATTGATGATGAGAGATATAAAAGGAGAAACTATGGAAATGAGCAGTAAAATAAATGGACAGAGGAAAAATTGTAGTCAGTGGTGGGGTGAGAGAAAGCGGAAGAGTTTAGAAAATTTGTGCAGTATGAGGAGCAACAATAAGGTTCGAAAGACTGGGAAGCAAAGTGGCTATAAGGGTTGGAGAAAAGTAATCTGAGTAAAGCTAGTCAGGTGAGCATGAAGAACACAGCCATATTTGGCACAGGTGCTGTTTAAGCAAAGTTTTGAAACTATTGAAGTTTTCTATCTGTTTTAACTGTGTGGGGATTTCATTCCAGAGTTTTGACACATAATGGGAGTAGAGAGAGTCTACAGCAGTGTTAAATGTCTTATTGATACATAGTAAAAGTTTACTGCTAGACCAAAGGTCTCTGATGGGTGAATGACACAGTGTTTTGTAATGCTGGACATTTGTCTGGAGAGTACAATAGGTTGTGGGCAATGATTAGTTGTGAGTGTGTTAACTAGCCTGGGTGTTCAAGCCAGTTTAATTGTTTTACTGCAAGGCAGTGGTTGGTTTTATTAGGTTGGTTGGCTGCAAATTAAGCTAATTTGTAGTAACAGGATGCTTGCTTAGTTTTATATGTAGTGCTGGTATTTTTTTAAAATAGGGGAAGCATATTGTGATGACCGTGCCCTGGCCCAGAAATCAAGGAGCCTCAATCCTCACCACTAACACCAGGGAGGTCATCTCATAGAAGAGGAAAGGATAACTAATACACACAGTAAAGTACAATTTCCCTTAACTGCACACAGAGATCACAGTAATTCTGGGGCTGGTTGATCCCTTGCTTTCCAGGTCCCCAATAAGACTCCCCGCTGACACATCTATAGGGTCCAGATCTCAGCCTACCTGGCAAGCTAACCTCCAGTACCCTCTATGTCTAGCTAGTTCTTCATGTCCCTGCCCAGGTAGCTGACACACCACACACACACACTTTGAGAAGAGGTTATACAACCACACAGACCCTCCTGGGAAAAAGGCTGGCACAGGTTCTCCAGCTGTGTCCCTTTACCCAGACTATATGGTAGTAATTACTTCCACCACCAGCTAATAAATATCAGCTACTCAAAGGCCCTTAAAAGGGTGTCCAATTATTACTGTGCAATATTATTATCCAATGGTAATGTGACTATACAGTCTAAGGCTTATTAGAGTGGCCTATTACAATAAACTCTATAAATGTGCAATGTACTCTAGAGTTTATCTCTGCACAAATCAGCCACAGGTAGAAGGTTTTAACATATTTAATAATAAATAATTAAAACACAAGACAAAACTACTACACCACATAGATATCTAAGAGTTCAGAGATCACACAGAAACTTAAAATAATACTGTAGGACAAGTCTGATTTCAAAGAAAAATACCTAATTAATCTTTACTAGCTTTAACTATTCCTACAAGAAATCACAGTGAGATGAACCAAAGAAACTGATGGTCTCACCACGATCCCAAGCAGATGCAAAAAGACTTCTTGTAGACAAAAAGAATCAATTTATTTGACAGAATAAAATATAAAATGAGCTTCTTCAGATGTTAAACAACTAAAAATTCATCTATTAAATACAGAAATGGGTGGAGAATTTTAGATCATTAAATAATTAAACAATTAAATAATTGTTCAATCAGGCAACTAATTGCCTGAAATCTCAAAATTGCCATAGTAACCATGACACTTAAACTTTCAAATAACAATTCATATTCTAGCGTGAGTGCAAGTCCCTTTCTGTTTTTAAAACAAATATAATATGAGAACGAAACATGTATTACAAATTGTGTAAAATTTTTTAACAACCCTACATACGGTCATATTTATAGAACACATTTAAATTCAATATAAAGCGTACAGAACATGGTTCAGACAATAATGATAATACCTTCGATGTAAACAGTTGCTATTACTGCATTCTATATTAATAAATAAATAAACAAATAGATGTAATGCAGAAAAAGAAATCACAGTGCTAAAACATACATGTGAGCACAAGGCAGAGTGCTGATAAGTGGATATCCAAGATCAAAATGCTCTCTAGTCGCTTTTGAGAAATACTATTTAAACATTACTAACAAACATTTTTGACACTTAGGTTTTCCCAGTATTCATATTGCATCATCTTAGCTCCTGGTCTGAGTTCTCAGGCCACAAACTGCATTATTTAGCAATATAACACCTCCTCAGAAACTTCAGCAATACAAGACATTTCACTTGTATATGCTAGCAGAAACCAGAGCAATAAAGCACTTTCCACATCTAAATTCTAGTCATAAACTTTAGCCTTAAAACAATGGGCATGAAATCTTCATCCAGCCACCCTGGAGCTGAATTCTAACATGAAAGGGTACAACATGCTTTACTGGGCCAGTAGAGTGCAATGTTGTCACATATTTTGCAGTTCCACATTCTACAGTATTCTTTACACTAAAGAAACATGCCTGTATTTTACATTTATTTACAAATGCCAGAATTATATATCAAATTCTATTTGACTAGGCTGGCAGCCTTCGCCCATCTCTCCCCAATCGTCACACATATAATAGAGAAAGAATGAGGTATGTTGCTGCTAATGTAATCTTTGCTTGTTCTGTCAGGTAGTGTTTAGCCCTATAGCTGAAACCAAGTTTTTGTTGAGTTTTCTTGATGAAATGAACTATGTGTTGATCAAATTTGAGGTTGTCATCTATTATGATTCCAAGTAGTTTAGTTCGGATTATGATTTCTATTTTATGTTATTAATTGAGGTAATATAAAATGTGCCTTTCTGGTTAAGGTGTTGTTTTGGAGCATATACGCTTGGCTTTATTGGTGTTAAGCAGCAAGTCAGATTTTTTTAGCCAAATGTCTATCTCAGTAAAAGATTTTTTAGTGATTTCGTAATTTTGTTATGGATGGGGCAGAGCAGATAAGGGTTGAATCACTGATGTGTTGTATGAAAGTTGCAAATGTGCAGAAGTTTCTGAAGTTTATTTATGAAAATAATAAATAGAAGGGGGCTCCCTTCGGGAACACCAACAGAGATAGTTTGAAATGCTGAAAGGTTTTGTTGCCATTTAGTTGTCTGGTGAGGATTGCATAAATTATTTTGAATCCAGGACAGGGAAGGATTAAGTGAAATCTAGAGCTGAAAGTTCAGAAAGGAGCTTTTGGTGGGACACTGTGTCAAATGCTTGGGAAAGGTCAAGGAAAATGTAGAAGCAAGGTTGCCCTCATTTCTGTGTTCGTTTACTGTGTTGGTGAAGCTGAGGAGGGCAGTAGTAGTACTGTGGCTGGGCCTGAAACCATGCTGGGTGTTGGAGAGGAAGTTGTGTTTGGCTATATATTGCATAGGCTAAGAGTGAATACATTTCTTGAGAATTTTTGAGAAGGTTGATAGGATAGCAATAGGTCTAAAGTTTGTTAAATATGTTGAAGTACCTCCTATCATTTGGTGTTAGTTTGGACTTCCCCATCTCATGGTCAATAATTATATATTACCCCAAGTGATAATAACTGGGATCATACCATAGATAATTTGAGGGTACCCATGCATGGGACAAAGCTTTTAGAAGCTGCTGCTGTCCATTAATAGTACTGGGGGCAGACCTAGGTTAAATTTTCTGTTTCCCATCCATAGAGCCAAGCTGAACTTGAATATGCACAGGGATGAGCTTTGTTTTATGTGGATGGGGAGTCTGTTCAAGAGCAGCAGTATCCTCTGTGAGATAAACCTGCCCCTTTTTTAATTTCTCCAAATCTTTTAGGTTTCTAATACCATGACGGAAATAGACCCCATTCCTAAGTCAAAGTATGATTAAAGTTCATAAAATTAGTATTGTTTCACTCTTTGATGTCAATCAGTATTGTTCTTCACAGCACCCGCAATGTGCCCAGTAATGACTCCTTCTGCAGTTCATATGGAATTACATGTATTGATAACATATTTAAATACGATTGTAAATTCTTTTTATAAGACCCATTCTCCTACTACTATTAGAACTGTCTGGGTATCTTTTTTCCACATTGCTCTTGGTTCTGCTTGCAAATCCTGATATTTTATAACTTTCTGTCTCTCTGTACGCAGCACACTGTAGTCACTGGGTGTGGTGATTTCAATGATCAATGCTACTTTTGTCTTCTTTTCATGGACTACTATATCCAGTTTTCTAGCATCTATCTTTTGAACTGTTGGTAATGGGTGATCCCATGTGATGTAAACTTCATCATTTTCTATGATGCTCCATGGCTCATGTTTCCAGTGTTTTTCAGCCACTTCAGTACAATAATGTTTGCAAAATCTTCAGTGCAACAGTCTCGCCGCATTATTATGCCTTTCAGTAAATACAGTCCTTTTGCCATTAGTATGTCATAACCAGCAGTGAGGTGCGCAACTAATTCCAGTTCTGTCTTGCAAAACCTAGATTTGTCTGTTTCTCCCACATGTTCAATGGACTTTATAAACCAATGTGTATGTAGCCCACTATCTTGTGCCATCAATATTAACCTTTCATCTCTTGGTTTGAATTTGCCTCTCCTTAACCATTCCTGCATTCATTCCTGATCAACATGAGCTTCTTCCAGAAGTTTTCTATACTTGAACTATATTTATGCATTTTCTACATTTATTGCCTTCTCATCTGGTCCTTCAACTTATATTCTTTCTTTTGTTTTTTTGGCACATTTAGTTGCTGCCTGAGTTTTATCTACTTCTGGTTTGATTTCCATTACTGCTTGATTAAGCAGAGAAGTCATCTTAGATTTATTCTCCTCATGTTTCAAAACTTTCACTATGTTTGGGTCTTGTCAGGTCAGCAGATATGTGTGGAATCCCACGATTGCAGATCTATACATGTAATCAGTTTCAAGGAGGCCCATCCCTCCTTTCAAACGGGGAATATATAATCTTGCTATACACTTCTTCTTCTTCTTTCAGCTTTTTCCGGTTAGGGGTCACCACAGTGGATCATCTGTCCGCTCATGATTGGCAGAGGAGTTTTTATGGTGTTGAGTTGCCAGCCCGGCACCCAACCTTCCACAGAAGGCACAAACATGCACACACTCACACCTAGGGCTAATTTAGAGTGTCCAATCCACTTACTGCATATATTTGGGATGTGGGAGGAAACCAGAGCACCCAAAGAATACCCACGCGACCACAGGGAGGATATGCAGACTCCACACAGAAGGCATCCCAGCCAAAAATTGAACCGGAGAACCTCTTGCTGTGAGGTGGCAACGCTAACTGCTGCACCACCGTGGCCGCCCAATCTACACTAATTTTTATAAATCATTTGGTGAGCATGAAGCCTCCTTCTTGTTTTCCTATCTAATCTATACAACATGTTTTGGGGCCAGTGAATCACTCTGAAACTGTAAGTTAGAGCAGGAAGAGCAAATTGGTTTACAGCTTGGATTTTGTTCCTAGATGTTAATGCTGTTTTCAGGATTAATTTAAGTCTTCTAAAATATTCCTTACTAAGTTTTATTCACATTTGTTCATGTTTTATTGCTGATCCATCATCAATTCCCAAATATATATACACTCCCTCTTGCTCAAGTTCTTTTATATCACATTCTTGTCCCTCCATACTGTTTGGCTGATGTTGCAAGAGAGGTTTAGATCTCCAGATAAAGTATTTCTGATGTCATTTGACTTGCTGATGTGCAGTTAATCCCTCAGCATTGAGTCGATGGATGCCTTGTATGCCAGACACAGGTCACCCCTTAGCTGTCTGTAGGATACTGAGTTTAGTGACAGAGCTTTGACTCAGTCCAGGTAGGACATATTATTTAGGACTTGTATCCTTTTTGGAAGGTATCTCTGCGGGCATTCCACTTGTTGCATGTGTCTGGACAGATACTGGTCTAATGAGGGTTGAGTAAAGGGGGACAATGACATTACTACATCTAGACACAGTCCCTTTGTTTATAAACTATGCAATATAGTAGGACTTTCTTATGACAATATACACATGTTGGTCAATAGTTAGGTCACTGTCTATATAAGTTCACAAATCCCTAATAAGTGGATCAGCTCTCAGGGGCATATTGTCAAACTGTATGATAATGCATTTTTTGGCATTTAATTTCAGTCCATGATTTTTGCACCAGTTATTTATTTGGGACAAATCTTCCTGCAGGATGACTAAGTCATTTAGGGATTCCCTGATTGTCCCTAGCTTGCCTTCATCTGCAAACTTAGTCCACCAGAGCCCTTTGGTATTGGCTTTTACTTCAGAAAAGTAGCTAACAAACAGGAGAGATCCTATCACAGAACCCTGGGGACTCCACTGGTGACTGGTCTATTTGTGGAGTGAATTTCCCCATTTTGATATTCTGTTTCTTATCTGTGAGCCAGTTGGCAAACCATCGGACATAGGGATTTATTCCCAGTTTATTTAGGTTTTCTACTACACTTAAGACTAAATTGAAGTCTTTAATAATAAACTAAACATTGGCAACAAATCAAAAGCCCAAAAGTTATTTCCATTCTGTTTGGTGGAAAAAGACACTTGTACAGTATGAAGCACCATTACTGGGGAAGTTTATAAACTTGATCTAACAAAAGATAATTATAGAAGGTTTAAACTTTCTTTTCAGGCAGACTGAAGACGTGTATGATACATCAAAATTCTAGGCTCAGTGTTCCTCTTATGAAGAAGCTTTCAGTTAACCCTGCAACATTCTACTCTGATTAATCTAAACTTAATGATATCAGTAAATAAATCTCATGCATGGATAATAACCTGTTAGACTGTTAATCTAGTAACTATTTTAATTATTTCACGTCATTATGAAATCTCACCTACCTTCAGACAAGCCTTACCCCTTAAACTCTCATCTTGGAATCAGCTTTGATTCTGTCTTATGGGCTAATACATTCACAGCAGCAGTGTAAACCTCTGATTCTTTCTATGACTCTATATTTGCCTTGTTCTTGGATGGGAACAAAGTGGCATTTTCACTGACAATTTGTAGCACTTATTTACTTTTCACTATGAATCCCTGAATTACAGAGTTGTGAAACGATTTTCAGTTCTACATTTTCAAAAAAGTATTACAGTTTACAGGGACAGATATGTTCTCAAAGCTATAACCTCTTCTTCTGCATTGCTGTCTTTCTTTTGGTGTCATTCTGATCCTTTTCTGTTTTTGTTTCCTATGCTCTGTGTTCTCAAACTTTGCTTTTCTCTTAGTAGCATTGTTTAACTTTAATGCACATATCTAGCTCCTCTGTTAATCCTCTCATTTGTAAAAATCATAACCTCAGTGGCTCCACATATATCAATAGCCACTTCCAGTTCTAACTCACTAACACACAAAAGCTTGCTTCTCACGTTATCACTGGTAGTGTCACCCACAATGCTGTCTTTTGTAAGTGGTTTGTAATTTTCCATATTGACAGTATTTTGTTCTGCTTTTGAATTCTATTACATATGACTCTGTTGTTTCTGCTGGCCTTAGTTTCTTGTGAATTTTTTTAGGCTCACAATACTACTTTCACCTTTTCTTAATTATTATTAGACTCTCTTTTTTCTTCTTCCCCCAGAAAATTGACAATTACTATACTCTTTTAATGGCTTTTTCCTTGCTACAGGTAAAAAAGACACATCTCATCCTCTGCCGCTTTATTATTTAGTTCAGATGCAGTTCCAAATCTGTCAAATAATTGGAGCCAAACCTATCAATTTTCTGCTGGATTGTCCAAAAAACTGAGTATGTGGACCCATACGACGACTACATCTATTTTAAATATGTTTGCTGTCTTATACTTCTGAATTTTATCTTGCTGATGCTTGTTTTGTTTCAAGTTTAATCTGTTAACTTACTTCTGCACTGGTCCTTGTTGTGAGGGATTATTCATGATGGTGTTTTTCTGCATTGTATAAAGAAGTGTTTCCCCTCTTCTTCTGCCTCTTTACTGTTTTGCAGGGTAGATCCTTCACTTGACATTAAAACTGTTCTAGGTGAAAGGCAATCTCAGCCATGGTTACAAAAGCCTTGCTGCTGGGTTACAAATACTTCATCTGGAGGTAGCTGAAAAGAGGACTTTGAGATAAACTGGATTAGAAGAGGGGTCAGTGTTGTCTTGGCCAGACTAGAGCTATAAGAAACAGTTTTGTTTTTTAATCTTAGTTTTGAGAACTATTTTCTCAGTGAAAGGTACTGGAAGAAAGGCATGAAACAGATCCTGAATCCAAGGAAAGGAAAATATAACAAATCTCCACGGAGCTGTAGCAAGAGAATTAATATAGCACCCTGTTGGATAATCCAGCAGAAAAATGATAGGTTTGGCTCCAATTATTTGACAGATTTGGAACTGCATCTGGACTAAATAATATATGGCACAATATTTCCTAGCTGCCTATAGGTGATTGCCATGACAGCTTGTAAACTATAAAACTTTTCTAAGAATAGTTTGACAATTCAACTGCTATTAAGTGATCACAACTCCCATTACTTACAGACAGCTTGTAAAGTATCTGGTCTTTTTTTTGTTTGTTTTAAGGTAGTTTAACAACATCAAAAGATAGAGAGAGAGTGTTTGAAAAGGGAAAACAACATCTCGGACATTCCTTAATCAAACATCCACTTAAGTGAAGGTGTGAGACTGGGAAAGTAACAAGTTGGCCAACATTTCCCCGTCTCACACACTGCAGTATTTCAAACCCACCCACACACCTCCTAACTATATACACTAACTTCCAGACTGCACTACAGTGGGGAGAAGGGCAATTAGTTGGACAACATCAGGAAATTTGCCTTTTTCCCCACTGTAGTGTGATCTCGGACTTAGTATATGTGTGGGGAGTGTGCGGAGCAGCCCCCCAACTGGGTGGGTTTGAAATACTGAGCTGTGTGAGATGGGAAAACATTGGAAAGCTAGTTACTTTACCCATCTCACACTTTTGCTGAAGTGAAGGTTCAATTAATGAACATTGAATGTCTAATGTTCACTCATTAGAGGTTCGAGGAAAAAACCTTTGATGAGTACAGATAGACTTGTGTTTGACAGGCAAATCAGAAGCTATGTATTACGTGATCATGACTGTCATTGATTGATTGACAGCTTGCAAGCTAATATTTTTTTTAATGTTCATCAACCCTACAAGCTAGTGTCCAGGACAGATGCCCCATTCACCCGCACACTTACTAAAGCAGTGTTCAGATGAATAGCACAGTCATTTTGGTCATGCCCCAAAGCTTAATATTTGCAAAAAGAAAAATCCGTGGTATTCCTCAAATTCTCTGAAAATCCAGTAATCAACCTATACTGTGTCAAAAACAAAGCAAGAAGAAACTCTGCAGTGTGGAGGGTATGATGTTCTCTTCCTGAATTATGTTAAGCACCTAGTTCATTAATAAAAACTGAACTGTAAAATACTTGCTACAAAATAATAAAATAGAAAATAGTAGGTAGTCTACAGTTGTTAAAAATGATAGGTAGTCCACAGTTGAGTTATTTGGTTAGCCTATATAAAGTGTTACTTTATTTAGTATATAACATGTTACATATGTTATAAGTGGAATATCCTTTATTCAAATACAGAAACAAGTGATCCTTGTGAAGTCAACAGATATGTGTGCAGTCCTACAATTACAGATCTATACATGTAATCTCTGGGCCAGTAATCAGGGAGCCTGAATCCTCACCACTGACACTGGAGAGGGACGCTCACTTTGAACAAAAATGGATACACACAGTATTTCCAGATGCATCTCTCTGCATCAAGCACAATTTCCCTTAAGAGCACACAGGGAATGCAGTCAGGTGACTGGTTTTCTCCTCTCTCTCCAGATCCCCAGTAAGACTCCCCACTGGCACAGCTATAGAGTTTGAGTCCTCAGTCGAGTGCCCAAGCCAAGTCCTCTACCACTCTCTCTGTAAAACAAGTGCTTTGTGTCCCTGTCCTAAACAGCTCTCACACACACACACACACACACACACACACACACACACACACACACACACACACACACACACACACACACACACACACACACACACACACACACACACACACACACACACACGGGAAAGGCTGGCACAGATTTAATAGTTATACCCCCTACTGCCCAGACTATAAGGCAGTTACACTGTCACCAAACACTCCAAAGCCAGATACTCTAAAGCTTTTAAAGAATATTCAATTACATTGTGAGAAATTAATATTACTACAAATGATAGTGTTGAGCGATACAGTAAGGCTTTCAGGAGTGACCACAGAGTCACCAAATGCATATAAGTACTTTCAAAGTTAAATATATTTAATAATAAATAACACAAGAAAACAAAAATTTGGAATATTTTTTTACAATAAACACCAGAGTTTCATCACAGGAAATATTAAAATAGCACAGATGAATAGACTCACACAGATACAGAAAAACAGTACTTAACTAATCTCACTATATTTTCCTGACTGATCTAAAGAATTACTATTCCCTGGTGCACTTACTAGAGTAAGGCAAGATGAAGTAGGTGAGAGTTCCTTCTTTGTCAGGTTCCAAAAACAGACTGCTCTCAGACTTCTCTCTCATCTCGTATTAAAACATAATTTTTATCCTAGATTACAGAATGATGTCACATACATCTGGTCGTCTGACTTTTCATAGGTTCATAGGTTAGTACTAAGCTAACTGCCCTTTCGAGCCATTGGAAGCCTAGCCAATTATCCCTTGTGAGACTCAAACCCTGCACCTTGTGTTTGTAAGGCAAATACCTTAACCATTAGGCCACCCTCCCAACCCCTTTGTTTCCCATGCTACCCCCATTGGTAGAAACCACCAGGATTTAGCACATACATTTCAATAATACACATACATAGAGCTTGCTAAGATCTGTTGCAGCTTCTGGAAGTCATAAAACAATTTCAAACCTCCACCCTTCCAGATTAGCAATTAGTTCACCACAAAGACAATACAGAAAGCTTCCTAGTACAGACTTTTTGTCTCTGGCCGCATTGAGAAATGTAAGATACAATCTTTATGGCCTAAGCCAGGTAATATACTTTCAAACAATTTTTAAAGGTAGCTGGACTGAGATTAACCCATTCTCTTCCAGTATCCTTTGTTACGATATATATATTTCAACAGTTACAATAATGCATGTATAGTTCTTCCTCTGTCCAGCAGGACCCACTCTTGATACATTTTTAACACAATCACCTTTAAT
Source organism: Protopterus annectens (assembly GCF_019279795.1). Lineage (NCBI taxonomy): Eukaryota > Metazoa > Chordata > Ceratodontiformes > Protopteridae > Protopterus > Protopterus annectens. Next base: position 1,695,436,048 of record NC_056725.1, on the reverse strand, counting down.
CTGTACAAATCAGTTTGATATACAAATGACATAATTCTTTACAAAATTCCAACTAGCTGTGCTGGCATATGTTAGACATCCATTGCCCTACTTCTCTTGGCACAGTTGCCAATGCCTCCCATAGTTACAAGCATCAAAAACATTCTTTATTTATATATAATCAGGTTATTTGAAGCAAGGGAGAAGTTACAGAGGGTGGTTCTGTTATAAGAGCAATGAAAGCATTAAAATCATTCATTTAACCAAGTCCCCCTTCCCTCTTTACACCATAGTATAATCAGAGACTGTGCTACCTAAAACTGAAACTAAAAAGCTAGAGACAAATTAAAAGATCAGCTTATCAACACGTTATATAGGCTAACCAAATAATCCAAAATATATTAATTAAGAAACTAACAAAATGATTAACTAACTAACTAACTAACTAACTAACTAACTAACTAACTAACTAACTAACTAACTAACTAACAAAAAGATCTATCACCCATACCTCTCAACTGTCCAAATTTTTGCAGAATATCCAGATTTTTGTCTCTCTTTTTTTTTTGTTCTGTTCCTCATAAAATTTTTGGTTTTCTGGCATATCAAAGAGGATTGAAATAACTAAATAATACTAAGTAACGGTAGTAATTTAAGTTTCAAACTTCATATTCCTCAGAAAATATATAATAATGGAAAATCTGTCATTCTACCAATTTTCTAAGTTTATAGGAGCAATATTTTAAATCCATCCCTATCTGGGGATCTTTGTCCCCTAATTAATTCTGGCTTTGTGCAGATTTCTTACATTGAGAGGTTGAGTGGTATGATCACTACACATTTATGAGAATAAATAACCACTTTTAACAAAGATCACTTTCATATCAAATAAATACTTCATCAGGTTTGTGTGTCAATAATAAATTATAAAATGAATGAACACATGTACAAATCTACAAGTGAAACTCTAAGTAGGATGAAAACCAAAACTATAATTGCAACAGTGGAAATACAGTGATAAATGTCAAAAATAAAGTATTAATATCATGGGGATCTGTTAAAGTGTGGCATCTAACTAGGAAAACACTTAGTGTGAATGTGTAAGAATGCACTCAAGAGAAGTGTCCCATTTGAAAACAAATGTACCCTTATATGTGGAACCATCAGAAATAAACCACATGGACTTAAACCAGCTGAACCATGTGTATTTTACACTTACAAGTATGTGCAGAACAAAAGTTACGTTTAATAAATTAAGTAATTAAAAAAAACTGTCATGAAGTTAATCTTGCGCGAATGTGCCTAGCATTAAAAGGCTCGTTCAAATGGTCCTGAAGTGAAACGGTGCAATTAATCTCCCTATTTAGAAGTGAAATAATGTAACTAGTCACCGTGTTTGGAAATTAAACCTGTAAAACCAGAAGGGCTGATGGAAAAATAATGTGGCTTGTGTATATAATATGTTATATACATCGTAAGTGTTATAACCAAGGTTTACCAAAATAGAAAATAAATAATAGAATCATCAAACCACTTAATCCCAGTCAGAAAATAAGGTCATTTCTCTTTTAGACATTTATCAAACTATCTCCTGAATTGTATGAAGTTAAAAGGCAACCTAAAATTATTAAAAATGCAATTATCTAACATATAAAGTAACATTAAATCTTCCTAATAAGTTAGCAAAGAATGTTAAGAATGTTAAAAAATAGTTAAAAATGTGAGAATGTTTAAAGATAAACCATGCTAAAATATAAATAGTAATGTCTTTAGGCTTTTCCCGGTTAGGGGTCGCCACAGCAGAAATCCGGTCCGCTAATGATTGGTAGTGGATTTTTTTTACGGTGCTGAGTTGCCAGCCCAATGACCAACCTTCAAAGAAGGCACACCCATTCACGCACGCATCTACCTACATGTCTTTATCGCCACTCGACCACGGGGAGGACATGCAGACTCCACAGAAAAGGCGCTCCAGCCGAGAATCAAACAGGAGAACCTCTCTCTCTCTCTCATTCTCTCTCTGTATATATATATATATATATATATATATATATATATATATATATATATATATATATATATATATATATATATATATATATATATATATATATATATATATATATATATATATATATATATATATATATATATATATATATGTATGTATATATATATATATATATATATATATATATATATATATACACACACACACACACACACACACACACACACACACACATACACACACACACACAAACAACAGCACCAATGTCAAGCTATTTTCACTGTTAAATATTTACAATGTTTGCATCTGTTATTACAATATTGACCAGTTATGGCATCATTAATCAGTCCCGTATCAGCCTTTTAATAGTCTTTTAAACAGTGGGGCAGTTTTCTGAGTTCTAGGATGCTTTTTATGGAGCAATAATAATTCAGCCCCAGTTTTCTAAAAGAGTTCAGTTTCAGCTGAGACAGTAATTCACATTTTTTCTAAAAGATTAGGGATATCTACTTCCAGTTCCAAAAGGTCCACATGGTCAATAATTTGAAATTTTAAGGCAGTGTGCCTTTTGCGAAACTGCAGGTGCTAAGCCAGAGTGTTATTCTTACACTTAATACTAATTCTGGAAAGATGGCCAGGCTGCATCCTACATGAACTCAGACAGGAACTTGCAGCACCATTAGGCACCCTATTCAACCAATGCCTGAGTACTGGCTTCATCCCAGCTGAGTGGAGGACAGCCACTGTCATTTCTCTTTTAGACATTTATCAAACTATCTCCTGAATTGTATGAAGTTAAAAGGCAACCTAAAATTATTAAAAATGCAATTATCTAACATATAAAGTAACATTAAATCTTCCTAATAAGTTAGCAAAGAATGTTAAGAATGTTAAAAAAATAGTTAAAAATGTGAGAATGTTTAAAGATAAACCATGCTAAAATATAAATAGTAATGTCTTTAGGCTTTTCCCGGTTAGGGGTCGCCACAGCAGAAATCCGGTCCGCTAATGATTGTTAGTGGATTTTTTTTACGGTGCTGAGTTGCCAGCCCAATGACCAACCTTCAAAGAAGGCACACCCATTCACGCACGCATCTACCTACATGTCTTTATACGTCACTCGACCACGGGGAGGACATGCAGACTCCACAGAAAAGGCGCTCCAGCCGAGAATCAAACAGGAGAACCTCTCTCTCTCTCTCTCTCATTCTCTCTCTGTATATATATATATATATATATATATATATATATATGTATATATATATATTTTTATATATATATATATATATATATATATATATATATATATATATATATATATATATATATATATATATATATATATATATATATATATAATATATGTATGTATATATATATATATATATATATATATATATATATACACACACACACACACACACACACACACACACACACACACACACACACACGCAAACAACAGCACCAATGTCAAGCTATTTTCACTGCAAGCTGGGTGCTGTCATCAATTCCCCTAATGATGTGGACATTCCAAGAGGGTGTCACCCAAACAAATGACTGGTGCCAGAAACATGGCCTTAAACTGAATGCCAAAAACGTATCATCATCCCCTTTTGGGAAGAGTGATGTCCTCACAAATGATCACATTGATAATAAGGTCCTAAGCATGCAATCAGTTGTGAGGGACTTGGGCACCCAGGTTGACAGTAAACTAACTTTTGACCACCATATTGCCTCCATTGTACAGAAAGCTTTCTACATGGCCCACGTCATTAGTAAGGGTATCGCATCCAGGTACAAGGTGGTAATAACATCCCTATATTCTTCCCTTATAAGACCCATTATTGAGTACAATGTCCCTTTCAGCATGTACCTCACAAAGCACATGCAGCAGCTGGAGACACCACAGAGGTTCCTCACCAGGAGAATCCAAGGCCTTAGACATCTACCCTACACAGATAGGCTAAAGGCCCTGTTCATCTACTCAGTCTCCTACAGATTCCACAGAGGTGACCTCTGTCTGGCATGCCAACCCCACCTTGATGGGACTGCTGCATATCCGCAAGTCAAGTTCCACTTGAGTAATCCACATGCGTGACCTCAACCTGATCTGTGACATCAATAGGACTTGTTGACAGAACAGATTTGTGTCCCAGAGACTCCCTTTTGTGGAATAGACTTCCTCTCCACATCAAGCAGAGTACCTCATTAACCCTTTTTAAGTGCAACCTGGATAATGGATGGGGAAGAGAAAATACCCCCCTGGGATTCCACCTGTGTCTCTGATGAGGTGAAGCTGTGGGAAGAGGTGAAATGCAGGAAGCTGATGGTTTGATTCAGATAGCTGATAAAATTATCTAATTTAGTACTGTCTCCTTTCCACACAATAAAAATATTGTCATTAAAGCAGAGATGCACCGCGATTTGTTGCATGCATTATCTGTTGCTATAAACATAATCCTCCTCCTACTTGCCTAGGGCTACATTGGCTAGGCTAGGGGCCATAGCTGCCCCCATGGCTATACCAGTCTTTTGTTGCTAGTAATTTCTATTAAATGTAAAGAAATTATAGCTAAGCACCATATCTAAAAGTTTACCTGTTCTTTCATTTTGTGCTGGTGTGACATTGATGTTTTTCCTGTAAGAATCAATCACTGTTTCAACACAATAAACATGTGGAAGTACAGTATATAATGATTCAACACCTATTGTTAATAAAATACTATAAGCATCAACTGTACCATTTTTTTTTATTTTCCTTAAAAAAATCATTGGAGTATTTTATGTGTGAAATGTTCTTCTCAGACGAGAAATCCAGGTAAATGGCAGCAGCTTCTGTCAGCCCTTCCCCCCATTTGCAACCACTGGCCTGAAAGGAGGGTTTTCTCTATTTTTATGTGGTTTAGGCATTCAAAAAATTAAGCAAGTGGGGGAAAGGTGTCTGTAGATAGTCAAGCTAGTTATCTGTTAACAAACCGTCATCATAAAGTGCAGTCAAAATGTCGAATGTTCTAATATCGCCCCCTATCAGCGAACGCTGACAGCATCGAACATGCAGAACAGCTAATTTTTTTCCCAGGGAAAAAAATTGCTGTTCCGACACACATACACACAACACAAACACACCAAACAAACAGCAATCCACACACATTCACCTAAAATCCTACATCTAACTCTACACTAAACTGTACACACACCACTAGCTATCCACTTACCTTAACCCAAACCCTCACCCTAAGGCCTGTCACTATTGCACACTCACATCACCTGCGCCCTAACCCTAACTCACCTACCCTGCCCTAACCCTCACGTCCACACAATCGCACACTTACCTGACCCGCGCCCTAACCCTAACTCACCTACCCTGCTCCCTAACCCTCATGTCCACACAATTGCACACTTACCTGATCCCGACCCGTAACTTTCCACCACAGTGCTGAACATAGCGAAGCCACAGGAACGCCCAACCGAATTCCTTCCCTAGGAAGAAATTTGGTGTTCCGCAGCATCATTATTCTTAGTGTTCACTGAGTATGGGTTGATATTAGAACATTCGAAGTTGTGAAACTTCGATGTTCTAATATAGACCCTAGTCAAGGCTGTGTACCACACCAAGGCAAAAATGAAACCAATAATCCAAGAAAAACCAGGTCGAAGGCAGGCAGGCAGGTAAAACATGACCACGAACACTTCTCCTTAGGGCAACCAAATTCTTTATTGTTAAAACAACAAGATTAGACAATCAAAGAGACTTCATCAGATAAAGTTTAGCACACAGCTTGATTCCTTTCTAATGCAATTGAGGCCCTTGATTCCTATTTGCACACATGATATACATTTTATTGTAGCAGCCTTCTTTCTCTCAGATTCTTTATCTTGCTTGTAACTTGTAGTTTTCAGTGTTTCTCCTTCTACAGTTTGCCAGCTCATGGGTTTCTAACCTTCACTGCTACTTTTGTAATGTTACAGAATGCTAATTTTTGCAACTTTTCTGATCAAGTAGCCCCCATCAACCTTTCCATAAGTACTTTCTTTCTTCCAGATCTGCTTCTCTCTTGATACCCACAATGCTATGTGCTGATTTGCTTCTGAATCTCTAGCATTAGCATTGTTGTTTTAACAATAAAGGTTTGGTTGCCCTAAGGAGAAGTGTTCGTGGTTGTGTTTTGCTTGCCTGCCTGCCTTCTACAAGGCTGTGTACCAGTTGTTGTATGATGCCTTAATCTTTTCTAACATTAAAGACTCATAATAGTTTGTGTCACTCAGAATTTCTTCTATCCTCTGGTTACAGCTGTTGGTATCAGTAAAAACATAACCTGTCTAGACTTATCTCTGCCTAGTTCTAACAATACTTTTTTTCTAACCTTTGTTAAGGTTGTAGAAATTTTCTCCTCACTGGTTTTGCAGAACTTTCCTGATGTCCCCTTCACATTTGACTTCAAAAGTTGCTAAAGTTTGGAGGAGGGTCTTTTTATTATTTCTTCCATAGTTTTTTTCTCAGTGGTATCAGAGTTGCCATGGAGCAAAACTTTCAGATTCAATTTTCTGACATACGATTTTAAATCAGCCAGTACTTGTGCTGTGTCAGACCAGCAGTGGGGAACAAAAGTTAACTCTTTTGAAAGTACACTACTTTCACTGTCACTAAGTTCTTTTTTAGAGTTGTTCCAGACAATGGAGTAAGTTAATACCATGGCTGGTTTCTTTGTCTGGTTCTAGGTCCTGGGGTATAGTTGATTTCTCCCAGGTATTTGGAGGTGCTGCGGTAGCTTTGATGCCTCACAATAAGATGCTGTCTGGTTCGATTCTCAGCTAGAGCGTCTTCTGCGTGGAGACATGCGTGAATGGGCGTACCTTCGTTGAAGGTTGTGCATCAGGGCTGGTAACTCGGCATGTAAAAATCAACTACCAATCATTAGCGGACCAGAGTTCTGCTGTGGCGACCCTTAACCGGGAAAAGCCGAAAGACATAAAAACAACAACAACATTTAATTTCCCTCACTTCTGTCCATTCTTTGGTTCTTCAGTCTTCCAGAGGGGTTCTGGCTGGGGTTGAGGATTGTTGACACTCTTCTGGAGTCTCAGGGGAGTGTAGTAATCTTCCTGGTGACTCTGGTAGAATTTTCCTCCTCTGGGGCTCTGAAATTGGTCCTGGCAATGGTATTGGTACTGGTGCTATTCTTGGTGGTGTGGTTGATGTCTGTACTGAGGGCAGTGCCCCTCTTGGTGGTGTGGGTCTCACGGTCCAGATGCTGCTCTTGGTAGCCATGCTGTCTGTGGTCTTAGTTGTCCTGTCATTTCTTGATCTGGTGTTGGCTCTGGTTGTGGTTCAGGTGTTCCTCCACCATATCTCTCTGATGGTTCTAGTCCATTCTGTGATTCTGGGTTTGGTTCTGACCAAGGTACTGCTGCCCCTCGTTGAACCGCTGAGATATGCTGGCAGCCAGAGGTATCTGTGAAGATGGTGGTGCTGGGGAACTTGTTCCAGCTGTGTCATGCCGCTGTCCAGTTCTGTGCATCAATTTCCCTCTAAAAAACTTGCTGGGGTCTGCTGTCATGTTGGTAGTACCTTTTGTAGACTCTGTTGAATCTTTTTTTACTATGTCTGTAGTTGTAGTTAAAAAATCCTCTGCTTTTATTCTTGTTTTTTTGTTTTATTAAGTCTCTCATGGTCATCCTTATCATCTTGATCCCTTTTCATCTTCTTTAGCTTAAGTTCTTTAATGGATTGTTGAAAGCCTTTTACCATCTCTCTCAAAGAACAGGACTTCGCATCAAGGTCTACATGGTTCTCATTTAATATAGCCGTCTCCAGCTTCAAGATTACAGCTTTCATTTCATGCTGTGTAGCCAGGTTATTTTATGGAGAAGTTTTATGAGGTTGTAGCTGGCATTGGTTAAGGTATAATACCATTCAGCAATCAGGGTTTCATCCTTAATAGTTGAAGACAAATGACCATGTCCAGTCACGTCCAGTCATGTACTATGGGTATGTCTGCTGTGGAAATCCAGTAACATATTATGCAGTCCTGGATGATGCACTGTAGACAGAAACATGTTATATTGGACTGAACTCTACCTTCCTGTAGACCTGGTAAGTCCTTGTCTCTCTTATGTGTGAGTTGCTCAGGAGTGGCCCTAGAACAAAATCACCCTGCAGAAATTGCAATTGCTCAGATTTCTTTCAAAATGAAGTAAGGACATCTTCTTTATGAAGTCTAATTTCCTGAATTGGCACGTGTTTAAGTGAACTCCCAATACATAATCCAAAGAGCTTGCTGTCGAATGTCGCTGAGGAGGAAGGGGTGCAAATTACATTCCTCTTGAGATGAGAGGACTCTGCATTAGAAAGACCACATTTCTTTACTGAATTAAGGAGATTAATCATAGTTTTGGGGAAGGCTGTGGCCTAACTCCTCACATTCTCCAATACCCATTAGGGTTTTCTTATGAGGAACCATCGGGATGCAAGAAGACATGCCCCAGTGTTTTGAGCTACTGTCTTGCTGTCACTGATGGACATGAAAAGTGTTGAATCTCTTGCACCTTTTCCAGGTTTAGAAGCAATTTCCTTTGAACTGAGTCCATTAAAGTTCCCAAAAACATCAAGACTTGAGAAATGCTTAAAATGGAATTAATTTAATTTATAGTTAGGGCTAAAGACTTGAAGACAACTGAAATAACAGTCTACAGGTGCCGTAACAAACATTGTGGAGGCCAAGGTATTATGCCGCAGTCCAAATAAGGAAATGATTTCCTACTTCCTAATGTGTGCAAATAATGAAGCAAATACACTCAGGGATGTGTATAGATTAAATGGGAGACTAGCAAACTACAAACAGAAGAGTGCTTCTTGAAACTTTAAATATTCCCCGTAAGAAAGCTTCATTGCAATTTGAAAACATGAATTCGCCATATCTAGGACTGTTTTAAAGGAATTATATTGCATTACAGTCAACACAGTCCTTAAACCTACCTGAGGTTTGTCACAAAAAATTGCTCACATTTTACATTTCAAATAAAGGTCTTCATGTCTTAGTTTTCTTTCAGACTAAAATATCCTCAAATGAAATGCAATCCCTTCTTCGTGGTCTCTTGAATAACTTGCTGAAATGATTTATTGAAGTTATTTTTCTGCGGTAATATTGTTATAGCTTGCTAGAAAACACACAAGCTGTTTCTCTGAGGTATGGAAGGGGATTAGGTTATGAATGGATCCAAGCTGTTTCACTAATGTTTTTTCTGTTGCCTCTGTTTCATTTTGAATGAATAAGGGAATGTAACCTACTTTGCACTGCAGCTTTTCTGTGATGGTGTCTGCATCCTGTAAATTTATTCTGCTTGCAGGAAAGTTTCTGGAATATTGGGACATGTTATAAAAAGATGTTTTACAACAACACTTGCATTTCCTTTTTTCAGGTCTCTGGAATATGATCTGCAGATATATCACATAAGGAGTTCATTGTTCAATATAACAGGAGAATTTAGCAGCTGTGCTTTGACATCCTATGGAAACACCTCACGAGTAAGCCTGGTATATCTCCTTAGGACAGATTCAGACGTCAGTGGCCTACAAGCCACTTCCATGGTATCATATGCACATTTATCATGTACACCATTATTTTGTCAGATGGACATGTGAGTTTTTTTCTAGTTTACATCTACATTTAGCCTCAGGGAGACTTTGAATCATGGTCTGCATTTGATTTAAAATGGGGCTCTAATGTGTCACTGCATGGACTAGCCTATTTTACAGCTCTAACAAACTGATAGAAATATAAGCCCTTTCTCATATCTGATCAGAATTCAGTACTCTAATAAAAAGGAGAGCACTGAAAGCAACATTTTCATTTATTGTTAACCAGGTAATGACGTTAAACAGTGGCTGGGCCTGCTATTAAATTATTGCAAATATCAACTCTACCAGCAGCAGTTAGATATAACCTATCATTATGATATGTATCATGTTTAAATGGGGACTCAATATGAGAAATGTAAAAACCCTCCTAATCCATGCGGGACAGAAGAGGAAGATGCTTTTTTCATTTTCTCTTGACATGACCTACCAATGACTGCTGAAAATTTGCTGGCGTCTGTTTTTAAGGTAAACTAGAATGACTGTTGCACAGTTACAAGTGCAGATTGCTGTGAATTGGGTAATTCCTGAACAATTTTAAAACATGCCATATTTAAATGGTTGGAATAACACAACTGATGCAAGAAAGGCTATCAAATAGAGGGGGCCTGCAATGGTATCACAGATGTTCCATTTTTGAAGGTATATAACAGGTCATCTCTTAAAAATGTGATACATGTCTCTGCTCTTCTAGCATATTTGATTTATTGTTGAACATGTGGTCATTAATAACTCTAAGACAATTGATAAACATTGTCATTCTTTTCTATAAACATATCTAGCTGTCTCTTTGAGTGGATTTTATATGTGTTTGTATGCATCGTATTACAAACTAAAAGAAAATGCACTCTAATTGGGAGAACTAATTCAAAGTGCCAGTGAATACACTTCTGAAAATATTTTATCATAAAGAATGCAGATGCCACCTGAGTTTACAGAAGATAATTCATACTGGCAGAACTGGGCCAGATGGAGAGATGATAAGATTAGCAAGCAAAGGAGAGCAGTATTGCTAGAACTGAATTCATCCTCAAGTCTTGGTGAGCACCTTCACGAGGTAGACCCTGTTTTTACAAAAATCTCACCAAGATGACATTAATGTATAGACTGTATTTTGTATAGCAGATATCACAGACAGAAGTAGGTTATAAAATGAAAAAGATAGCTGGGCGCACAAGTCCCAGGATAAAAAGTGCCCAGTCCTGGTATGTGCACAGGTGCCAGGACTGGAAAAATGACAGTATATAAACCTCAAGACACAAAAATATTCCTGCAATGGGGCTAGACCAGTACCAGGGGGAAGATGCCCTCCCTGTTGCAGAAGGAAGTAGCAGTCCACAAAAATCACAAAAACTGAAAAAAAAGAGCCATGAAGATGATAGAGTGGACTATTGAGGATAAGAAAAAAATGGTACATTGTTACTATTATACAAGAAGCCCAGAATTTCCAGATAGAAGATATACAAAAAGATTACGAGAGAAATTAGAGGAAAGAAAAATACTTGCACAAGAAAAAGTGGCAAAAGCTTCAAATGCAAATTTGTGTCCATGGATACAACAGATTCATGAAAAACATTTCATATATATATATATATATATATATATATATATATATATATATATATATATATATATGCATATACCTAGAAATGTTATGCCCTTTGGAAAAAGAAGTGACTGTGGAAGTATGAAAATATGAAGAACAAAGCCTAGAGATTCGTGAAAGGTTCAAAAAAGAAACATTCAAATGGTAAAGAAAGAGAGCTGTGACATTGTATAATACATATGCAAAGGAGAAAGCCAAACTAATGAATACAAAAAGCACCTCAAATACATGCAAGTGCACCATGTTATGGAAGATTTAACAATACAAAAAATAAAGATCACAATGGGGGAACACAGAACAGAAGATTAGTAAAGTAGAAGTTAAACAGAAGCTGAAGTTGTAGAATATCTGCAAAGTGAGGGATTTAGTACAGTAAATCTAATGCAGGTTATGTCACAGCATGATGGAGCAACTAGTCCTCGAAGTAAAGACAAAAGTGGAGTGAGAGACATTTGAAGAAGAAATATGAACATGGGAAAGAAAAGAAATTCAATATGGTACAATATTTATGCAAATGAGAAAGCAAAGTGATCAATATAAAAAAAGCAGCACCAAAGATACTTGAAGAGAATTAGAGGCAAAGGCATCCCGATATGGAAACTTTTACAGTAAAAAAAAAAAGAAAACAAAGAGGGGCAAGGAGAAAAGAGGGTTAATAATGGAGAAGTTAAAGAAACAGAAATGGATGTTATGGATTACCTGTGAAGCGGAGGATTTAGTATGGAAAATTTAGTATAGAAAATCTAACTCTGGTAACATCACAGTATGATGGAACCATCAGTCCCAAATGAAGGAGAACCAGATGGAATGAGAAGCATCTGATCAGTTGTCACATGAAGATAGTCTGGAGCCTTCAGTAGGAAGCCAGTACAAAAGTTCAGTTGGAGAGGCTCAGCAAGGAAAGGAACAGGAAATGGTGTCAACTTTGACACAGTCAATGTTGTGGAGTGATAGGCCAGTGAGTTTCCATATGAAAGCGCAACGGATGATATGGGATGCAGCTGAAGAGAATATGTCACAGGAAAATGTTCTGGAAATTTCTGTATAATGTCTGCAAGACACATATAATAAAGGATGTGCCCTTACATTAGAAAAAAAGATCTAAGGGAACAGTTGCTTGATTTACTAGAGATGGATAGACATATTAATGTCAGTGAAAGAAATAGATTGTAGAACATCAATAAGACCCAAAATGTTAGACGTCTGATAAAAGAAATGAACACAGTAACCAATCCTACTAATAGAAATTCATATAGTACAGAAGTAAATAGGATATGCTACTGTACAGCAAAATTAATAATGGATAAAGTCTTACCACAAAAATACAGGGCAATAAGGGAAAGGAAGGTAAGAAATCAAATGCCATCATGGAGATATTGAAGACAGAAAACTATAAAGCAATTAAGGCAAGAAGTGCCACTGTTAAAAGAGTGTAGAGGAGGGAACAGATCAACAACAATACTTAGAAAGATAGATGTGATAAAATCAATGCAGCACAGGCAGAAAAGCTTTGAAGATATGCAGATAAATATAAAGGAAAAGTACAAAATAAGCAATTTACTGATCACCCCAAAAAAGTTTTATTGAGAACTGGGAAACAAAGAAAAGGAAAAGAAACACCACCAAAAAAGAAAAAAAGACACATTTTGGAGAAATATCTACAAAGATCATGTGGAACATAACAAAGATGCTGAATGGATAGAAGAAATAAGTGAAACAGTAAGAAGTTCATTCACATGTACAGGATATGAAATGGGATGAAGTAACAGCCAGAGGAAAAAATGAAACATAATTAAGAAAAGCTCCTAAATGGAAAACTCCAAGCCCAGATGCAATACCAAACTTCTGGCTAAAAGTATTAACATCTTCACACGAAGATTTATCCCAGACTAAGAACTACTTATATGAGCACCCTAAACAGACACCAACCTGTTTAACAACAGGAAAATGATACTCCTCCTTTAGAGCAAACCTGCAAGTATCCCGAAAACTGTAGACCAATAACTTGCCTTCTGATGATGTATAAACTATATACTGGAATTGATGCTGACAGAGTTTATAGTCATTTAGAAGGAAACACAATCATGGCAATAGAATAAAAGGATAAGAAAAGAAAGTCATATGGAACAAAGAATCATTTGTTAAGTAAAGTCACAATGGAGAATTGTAAAAAGGGGAAGAATCTAAGTATAACATGAATAGATTACAAAAAAGCATTTGACAGCATCCCACATTCATGGATAAAGGAGTGCTTACCAATGTATAAGATACATCATACATTTATCTATTACATTACAGTGACCATGAAAGAATGGCAACCCACTTTTTAGCTAAGCCGTGATAAAGGACAAATTATTATCCCAGGGATAAAAATTGAAAGGGGGATATTCCAGGCTGACTCTTTATCTCTGCAGCACTTTTGTCTTGCCCTTAACCCATTAAGCTGCTTACTTAACAGATTAGGTCTTGGCTACAATTTGGCTCCCAGAAAACAATGTAAAGACTTCTCATTTTCTTTATGTGGATGATTTAAAACTGTATAGTTCATCAGATGAGGAACTGAAAGCACAATTACAAATGGTCAAAACTTACTTAGATGATATAAGAATGTCATTTTGACTTGATAAATGTGCAAAAGCAACCTTTAAAGCAGGAAAGCTGCAGCACCAGGAAAATGTCAGTCTTGGACAGGAATGTGATATAAAGGAACTATAGCAAGAGGGGGTGTTTAGGAATTGATAAAGGATCAATAAAAAACATGAACAATGCAAACAAAACTCAGCAAAGTATATTTTAGAAGACTAAAATTAACATTGAAAACAGCTCTGAAATCTTGGAACAAAGTCCAAGCTATAAACCAATTTGCTCTTCCTGTACTAACTTACAGTTTGAGGTGATTGACTGGCCACAAATGGTATTGGATCAGTTGGACAGGAAAACAAGAAAAATGTTTCACGCTTATCAAATGATGTATAAAAATTAATGCATACCAAGATTGTGTATTCCTCGTTTTGAAGGAGGTATGGGCCTGCTCAAAACTGATTACATATATAGATCTGCAATTGCAGGATTGCATACATATCTGCTGCCTTCATCAGATCCAAACATAGTGAAAGTTTTGAAACATGAAGCAAACAAATTTAAAATGATTTCCCTGCAGAAGCATATTGGTGTCAAGCAGGATTGGAAACCAAACCTGAAGTAGACATAAATCAGGCAGCAGCTGAATGTCCCAAAAAAAACAAAAAAATATATATAAGGAGAAGGATTAGATGAGAAGGCAAGAAATATGGAAAAGGCATAAATATAGTTGCAAGTACAGAAAACTCCCAGAACAACCTCATGTCGATCAGGATCTGACATAGGAATGGTTAAGGAGAGGTGAATGTAAACTAAAAGATTAACATTAGTGGCCCAGGATAGTGGACTACATACATGTTGGTTTACAAAGTCCATTGAACATGTGGAAGAAACAGACAAATATAGGTTCTGTAAAACAGAACTGGAAACAATTGCACATTTCGTTGTTGGGTGTGATACAGTAATGGCAGAGGGCATGTATACTGAAAGGCATACTAATGAGACAAGACTGTTTCACTGGAGATTGTGCAAACATTACAATACTGAAGTAGCTGAGAAGCATTGGAAACATGATTCACAAAGCATTATAGAGAATGATGAAGTTTATATCACCTGGGATGACCCATTATCAACCGTTCAAAAAAAAGATGTGAGAAAAAACAGATGTAGTAGTGCATTAAAAGAAGACAAAAATAGCGTTGATCATTGAAATTGCTACACCCAGTCATTACAGTGTCTTATGTACAGAAAGACACAAAGTCATAAAATACCAGGATTTGCAGGCAGAAGTGAAGTCTGCATGGAAGAAAAATACCCAGACAGTTCTAATAGTAGTAGGAGCAATGGGTCTCATAAAGAAGAATTTACAATCTTATTTATGTATGCTACCAATAAATGTAACTCCATATGAATTGCAGAAGGAATCATCTATGAGCACATTGTTCTTTCAATCAAGAAAAGAATGTGGCCCTGAAAAGGAAGGACTGAATTTATGCGGAATGGGTACATATTATGCTACATTCTATCTGCCTAGTAACAGGGGCGTGTGATAAGAGAAAGTGAGGTTAGCCATCTGAGAAGATAGTTGGACTCTGGCACTCTTTTATGAAGATGAACTAATAGGCCATATGAGCTTTTGATGATTGCTAGACCATCATTAGTATTCCTGGTAACACCATACATATTGATATAGGCTTGTGAAGCAGGTGTCACACAACACAGTGTTGCACCATGCCTTACATATAAACATAAAGGTCACATTCCTCATGCTAAATGGTACATGCATGGCTCCCAACATTATGCATGGAATGTTCATTTGATGAAAAGATCTACAGATGATGAGCATTACAGAATTAAGTAATTAGCCCTGCCTGGTAAACGTCCTCATCCACAATTACAAACCCTGTGTTGAATCTCAATGAAAGTGAGGTGAATGTTTTGTTATATCTTTAAGTGGAAGCCCATCATGCTTGCATTGCACATTAGTGTTTGCCTCTATGCTGAGAGGGGGAGGATCTGCCAAGAACTTGGGATACTGCAGGGATTACCTGTTATGTGAGGTGGAAGTTCTAGGACCATAGGTACAGGCAGGGGTAATGTAATGACAAGGGGTTCGAGGCTGTGCATAGCAGTAACTGCAGCTCTTGCCTAGATCCACATGAAGGAACACTGTGTTAATAATCATGTGCTTGCCATAGCATAGTATATAAGCCCATTGAATGACATGTTTTGCCCATAGGTATATGGCTACTGACACGTTCACCTGTGGCAGGTAATGCATAAAAACGTTTACTAGTCAAGAGGAAGAACTATTACTGCATACTCTCTACACATATAGCATGAACCTAGCAAGCATGCAGTACTGGGACCAGACTCAGCATGGACTGATGCTGGATGTGAATGCTGCAGAGAGCCATGTTAGGTCTGTACAATAAGTGTGTCTAAGGGTTATGGATATGATACTCAATGCAAATAAAAAGATATGTGGCATTAAGGCAGTCAGGTCCACCACAGGGAAAGAAGCACCAACACAGAAGCACTTAGTAGAAGTTGAGGAGCATTTGGTGTTCTTCAGCCAAGGGGGTCAGCCCCTTATAGGTAGGTGTGGTTTGGATGTAAGTGCAGGACAGGCACCAGCCACACATGTGTCATTAGGGGCAGCATCAGGTCAGTGGTATCCATTATAGTATGCTACATCACACACCACTGTATGATTGAAAAGAAGGCTTAACCACAGCCCAACTACATGTCTGTCATTCCAGGACCCCCTGGTCCAACCAGTGGCAGATTATAATAGGGGTGATTTAAGCAGCTGCCCAGAGCCAACAGCTCTGGGAGGCCCATGGCTGACCACCCAGTATACTGGTGCCTAATTGTAATAGGTTTATTTAAAGCTATTTCTGCCATCAGCACACAGCTAGCACATTTTAACTTGTGAGCTGAACTTAACAGTCACTTATATTATAAGCATTTTTTAAAAGGTTAAGGTGGGGGAAAAGGCATTTACATACTTCCGTGATTACTTTTCTGCAGTAAGTTATTTGCATATGCACAGGTCTATGATGAATACCGTGCACATGCAGGCAGATGCAGGCACTCAGGGTGTTTTTTCATTGGCTTTCATGGATGTTTAACTTAGCAGTGGTTTTGTTTTGTTTTGTTTTGGGAGGCTTGTTTTTCCTAGTCAATGTGAAAGAAGGCAATTATGGAAAAAGGTGCTGTTGATGGTTGTCTTCTGCATGGGGAAATTGAAAATATAACTGTAAAAGCAAACCTGGAGTGTAGCAGCAAAGCGTATATGGTACAAGTCCTAAGAATTTTTTAATATTACTAAGGTGTCGCGGTGGTACGGCAGTAGCGTTGTTACCTCACAGCAAGAGGTTCTCCCATTTGATTCTTGGCTGGGCTTGGGGAGTGCCTTCTGTGTGGAGTCTGCATGCCCTCCCCGCAGTTAGGTAGCGTTCGAAAGACATGCGTGAGTAAATGGGCGTGCCTTTGCTGAAGGTTGGGTGTCGAGCTGACACCTCGGCATTTCGTAAAAATCTACTGCTTATCATTAGCGGACAGGAGTTCCGCTGTGGCGACCCCTTACCGGGAAAAGCCGAAAGACAAACAACTCTAATTCACTTAAAAAGTAGTACAGTGCCAGGTTTTGCATTAATATGCATTTTCAGAACAATAAGAAGTATGAAACATTAATGTCTGACATTATTTTCTGACTTTATTCCTCAGCGATGAGAAAAATCAAAAAAATTTTGAGGGACAGGGAAAAAAAGGCAAAATCAGGGACATTCTGCAAAAGTTCTGAACAGTTAAGAGGTATGATGTGTGTGTGTGTGTGTGTGTGTGTGTGTGTGTGTGTGTGTGTGTGTGTGTGTGTGTGTGTGTGTGTGTGTGTGTGTGTGTGTGTGTGTGTGTGTGTGTGTGTGTGTGTGAGTGTGTGTGTGTGTGAAGGGGGGTACTTGGCATACATCTTAACACCCCTGGGCTAATGAGCAAAGCCACTAATACTGGGAGAAGACATTAGACACCATGGATACTTTAACAATATTAATGGAAGTTCATAATATGGAAGGACACTAGATGCCAGGGACACTTTAATAATATTAATGGAAGTCCATAATATGGGGGGTGGGCACTAGACACCAGGGACACTATAAACGTTAATGGAAATCATAAAATGAGGGGTTCAGTAGACCCCAAGGACAGTATTTAATATTATTCATTATTATTTAAAACGTTAATAGAACAGGTTTTGCAGCATGAAAGATGTAACACATGTGGGAGGCACTAATATTATCCTAAGATGCATACAAAGTTAACATAGCAGCTGCTTTAGTAGTATGAGGGATGTTTTGAACAATAAAAAGTATGGAGGCAGCACTAGATACCGGGGACATTCTGTAGGTATTACACTAAGTGAGTTGCAAAGTTAATACAACAACATGTTTTTCAATGGCATAAAATTATTTAATCCCTGCATCTTAAGCAGAACAAGCAGCTTATTAGAAGAGACAAACAGGTCTTGCATCATGATGCATCGTCTGGTAAGAAGAAGGAAACTCTTAATGTCTGGCATCATAGACTGATTATAATAGTCCATGAGTTATGAGGGACAAGGAAGATATCAGAAAGGTGTAAGAGGTAAAATCAGGGGCTTTCTGCAAAATCAGGAAAGCTGAAAAGGATGGGGTGTCTTCATGTGGGGAGCTGCTATACTACTAAACAGCTGTGCTCAAGCCATCCAAAGTCAATAGGAGCATTAGAGGACACCAGGGGAATTTTAAATATTACTTTGAATCACTTAAAACATTAATAAGGGCAACAGGTCTAGAGCCATAATACAGATTCTGAACAATGACAGGAATGAAATTCCAATGTCTGGCATTATTTACTAACTGTGATCACCCATGATTTAAGAGGGGCAGGGAAAAATAAGAAGCTACATCAGGAATGTTCTGTAATCTGAGGGACAGACAAGAGGTACGGTGTGTGTGTGTGTGTGTGTGTGTGTGTGTGTGTGTGTGTGTGTGTGTGTGTGTTTGAATATGTGCTCGGACATGGGAGAGTGAATGGGGCTGCCTATGCCAATGCAAAGCATGGACCACCAGTGATGACTGTGCAACAAAGTGCTGATTAGCAATAGCAGTAACACTACATGATTCAGCGACATGCACATTAGGCAATAATGAGGTTTAAACTCATCGTGGCTAACCTGTTTTTAAACTTCATTTCTTATGTTTGTAGAATCTACTACTTTTGGCCACAACACTTTCTGCTAAAGCAGAGAATCCTTTCTAAATCCTGACATAAGAGAACTAAATCTCCTCACAATATTAACCAAAAGAGACACAGAGAACATTGTGAGAGACAAAAGCAGAATGAGGAGATGTGAAGGATACAGCCATTTCTGTATTTTTGGAAGTGGAGGATGCAAACTGGGTGAGTCACCTCAGGTATTAGATCCCCTTGCTATAGCTTTATAATTGACAGAATAAACCCTGAGAGACACTGAGTGATCCTATCTCCAAACCCAGGGTTTGATTAGCAGTCATGGAAATATCAATGCACTTTTAAGTCTGGCAATTAGCACAGAGAACTAAAGCTTTGAGCTGATAATGACCTATTTTCTGAAGTACAGGGTTTGATTCCCTCAGCCTTCATTTGCCTGCTATGTGACCTTGAGCAAGTCACTTAGCCAGGCGGTGCTTTGGGGAAATTGCACATTTGAGCTAGGCTTCTCAATGGTTTTCTGGACTGCAAGTATATTAACCACCTATGAATCAATGAACATGCATGTGGGAGTCAAATGCCTCTGGCCAAACTGGTGCACTACTGTAGTGCAGCAGCCCCCAAGGGTGGGATTTTTGGGGAGATGGAGCTGGAAAAGAGGAAGTCACCAAAAGAAAAAAGTGCCAGATCCATTCTCACTGATTCCAGAGTACTAGAATGTCTGTCTTTTGTATTTGAAGAAAGACTTTACATTCCAGTATAACCACTGCAGTCCTAATGAAAGGACAGAAAAAAGGGCACAGAAATGAACACTATTACCTGATTTGCTTTGCCACTCAACAGTCTACTTATTGACTGTATAACATTTCTCCAGTTCAAGCCAATCTGAACAAGCTGAAACTAACAAAAACTGCACACCGTCCAGTTATCAAGGTTAGGGTCAATAAATATATCAACTTATTAGTTATACCATCAAAATATGCAGATGTATGAAGGTAGAAAATGATTACTTTGCATCTGGCTAACAAGTTATAGTGAAGGAGTAATGAAGAACAACAATTAAAAATATTATACTGCATTTTTACTTAAAAGATTATGACTAGAAGCTGACATTTAAATAAACAGCAACAAATGGTTTCACGTAACCATTAATACAAAGCATCACAGGAAACATATGCATATTCATGATAAAGAGTATAGACTAGCTCAGCCCAGAGATACACCAAATTGTCTCTCCTTTCTGCCAGTTGCTGTACTGCTGCTGTCTTGTTCATCTAGTGTAATATGAAAGTTCTTCAAGGACTTGGCCTGCATATTTGACAGCTGTACTGCGATGTGTGCCTTCATTTTAAAAAGTCTGTTATGCAGATTATATAGGTACGTGCTTCTTGAGTCATTACATGAACACATCCAAACTGCACTAATGCATTTTTGTTTTATCCAAATCCATTCATCCATCCGCAACCCTTTTTCCCATTTTTACATATGGGGTAACTGTACTTTGTTTACTTCTATTTGTTTGTTAACCAGCCAAATGAAAAGAAGTGTTCCTTTTTAGGAATGATCTGGAAGCACTGACTGGCAAATCAATTTGCTGAGAGTCACACAGTAGGCAAATGCAGATAACAGGAATCAAGCCCGGTATGCAGACAGGGGTGTCGACAAAATGTACATTTTCACTCAGACCTCGTGCTGTTGCCACCATCTGCTGCTTACTTTTTTTAAAATATACTCAACCCTCAAAGGGACATATTATTTTCAAATGCTGCAATTCATTACTATAAAAAGGACATTTTACATGTGCATTCC
Organism: Protopterus annectens; assembly: GCF_019279795.1. Taxonomy (NCBI): domain Eukaryota; kingdom Metazoa; phylum Chordata; order Ceratodontiformes; family Protopteridae; genus Protopterus; species Protopterus annectens. Next base: position 1,695,415,192 of record NC_056725.1, on the reverse strand, counting down.
TGTTACGTAAGCATGTTTTTACAGCTCTAAAGAATAAATACCAGTGTTAACAGTTTTCTGCTTTCTGTACCCTTTCATCCATAAAGATTCTGAGAGCTGTTCAGAAACAAATGTTCTCATTTGAGTACACGGAGTATCCTTATCCAAACCCTTGTGCTGAGCTACCAGAAGCTTCTTAACAGTCCAAGGTCTTAATCCTTTGTGCTGTCAGCCCAAGGATGCAGTGAAGAATATACCTTTTAAATGAGCACAGAGTGTGTGTGTGTGTGTGTGTGTGTGTGTGTGTGTGTGTGTGTGTGTGTGTGTGTGTGTGTGTGTGCGTGTGTGTGTGTGTGTCTGTACATGCGTGCATGCGTGTGCGCGTGCGTGTGTTTCAACATTATTTTACATTGCATGTTTTACAGTGTATTTAATGAAGTCATAATATTATTATAATAAAGCAGTCCAGTCTGAAACTAGCCTAAACAAAATCTTATACAAAGGTGTTCAGCTGGGAGGAGGTGTTTGAAGCATGTTACATATTCCCATGCTAATTCTGGAATTACCTCTGGTTACCATAATGGGTAAGTATGAAGAGAAAAGTAGTTTCAAAGGATAATCCTGTCTTTGTTAATGACAACATAATTTTAGAGACTCAAGGAAGACTATAATGAACAAAACACAAACAAGTATACTAAGACTGTGCCCTGAAAAAATAAAACACTCTCACTGCTTCATCAGAAATGTAAAATCCAGAGGTTTTTGAATTTGCAAATTAAACAAAGCAGTCTGTGCATTTTTATATTACAGGATCATACCATATGTGATGAAGCAGACACAGCCAGCAGCCAAGTGAGATGCATTATTATTCAGCACCGTACCTATAAATAAAAGTATTCTTTCAGTCAGTGTAAGTAAATTTTACTATAAAACAAGATTAAGTACATTTCTTTTCCTTCAATGCACTGGTGTGCTAGCTCTACTTGCCTGCCACCTAGTGGTAAAAGGAATAACAGCGCCACAACCCAAATTACATGGATTTTAAGGTGTTTCCTTAGCTGATCTGACCTGTGCAATTATCGATACACGCCTGGTGATAACTTGTATCCATAGGCAAGAAAAATAAGTACAACTCTAAAGTAATGAAGTACTCCTGCATGACTCTGTTTCATTCCCCCATTAAAACTTAAATAAAAAATGCTAAACAACTATGGGGCTGTGGAGATGATGAATTTTCATTTAATGAGTCCATCTCAGGGTGCAAGCCACAAAATTCTAGAATAAATTTATATTTATGTACATATGCATATATTTTGTGTGTGTGTGTGTGTGTGTGTGTGTGTGTGTGTGTGTGTGTGTGTGTGTGTGTGTGTGTGTGTGTGTGTGTGTGTGTGTGTGTGTGTTATTATTATGACCACTAACCCTGGGAAGTATTCTACTGCCCATGCACAAGCTGAGGTAGTCTATAGAAGAGGTTGTGTGGCTGACAGGAAAGTTTTTTTTCCTGAGGCAGGCAGAAAAAGCATGGTAATCAATATAAAGCAGCAGTTCTTAGTGTTTAATATGGCTACTAAAGTTAGCAAAACAGATTTCTTGTCTATGGGTCTGAAGGACATTTGGAGAAGTGCTGAACACAAGACAGGAGAATTTGAGAAAGCCTTCTTTGCTGGGGGCATGTAGTAATGGCCTGTGGAAAGATTGGCCTGCAGTACAAGGGAAATGTGAAGCCTAAGGAAGTACTCCTAATGACCATTGCCACAAAAGTGTGGAGACTTGGAAAACCCTGAAAGGGATATTACCAGATATGTGTGGAGCCTTGGGAAAGACTCCAGAGGACATTACTAGAGAAGTTTGTAAGCTGGGAAAAGACTACAAAAGAAAAAAAAAGTACTGTGTATGTTTTAATCAGACATGTAATATAAACTGCAGTAACCAGAAAAGAAGTGTACTTATGTACAGAGCTGGATCGTGGTCAAATCTGCCCTAGGCAGGATAATAGAACCCCACCCCCAGCCATACAATATCTTTTTACTCGGCTGTGTCTTTTCAGTTCCTGTAAAGCAGTGTTCAAACTTGTCAGTGTACATGCTGTTTTCTTCTTTACTTTTACAATGATCACAGAGATTTGGAGTTAATTTAAGACTTTTACTTCAAATTTTACAGCAAAAAAAAAAAAGACAGACATTTGTTAAACATAACAAAACCCTCTCGCACTGAAAACAGATTTAGCACAAGCAACATTAAAGTTTTCTTAACATGTTTATTGAAAATGCTTCTGGCAACCCATTAAACAACAAGAGATGTGCTGAGATTCATAGTCAAGCAGCATATAGCAAAATATTAATTAACGGCTGTATTAGTTCTGGTTTAAGCACTTGGGCTTCAGGCCAGTTATTTTACATTAAGAAGGTTCGTGGTCTGCACTCTGAGGGAGGAGAGACTGGACTCTGCCCTTCTGAGCTGGAAATTTCTGGTTAAAGGCTTGCATATTTGAACTGTTTCTTACTGAAATTGGTGCACCTTGTTTGCTGTAGCATAGATTAGATCCAGGGCTGCTGAATCTAACTTTGCTTGTATAACTTGAGCACTAATCTAGGCCTTCTTTTTTGGAGAAGGTTCCCCTGCACCCCAGTGGCAGGAGTGTGCAGTTAGAACTTGTCTGATTGAAGACTACAGGAACAGGGCTCACTTTTGAGATTTTTTTTACTGGTTAATTGGGTAATTTGTTTAAAAGCCTTTTTTGATTGCTTGTAGTCATCTAAAGCTGTTTTAAGTGTATTTTTTTACTGTTTGTAGTCATTTAAAGCTGTTTTAAGTGTATTCTTACTGTTTTTGCCTTATATTTAAAAAAAAAATTCCTTGTTTCCCACCTTTCTAATCTAGTACAGTCCAGTTTTCAGGCTAGTGCTGAATTCAGGGCTGTTACAATTTTCTGAGTTGCCCATACCTTACTTGGATAGAGGAAGGTTTCTCTGCTCACCTGTGAGAGAGGGAGCTTTGAGCAACCATCTGACCCTGGAGAAGTGGTTCCAGCCCAGAAGTTAGTAGTTTGTGGGCCATTTGGGGCTAATTTCTATCTCTTTCATTTCCCTGCTGTAAAAACTGCATTTGCACGGTTTTGCACATCCAGGCAGCGCCGGTTAGCTAGGGCTAAATTTATCCCGGCTCCACCAAGTCTCCTCTTCAGTTTTTTCCCATGAAAGTAGTCTAACTCTCAACCCAAGCACTTAAAAAGCATCCTACAGTCCAGCACTTGCTCAGACCTAATAGCAAGCACTAATATACCCCGACACTTGATTGCCCAGCAGGGCAAGACTCATTATTCACCCCTCACCAAACATGTGACTAAGTAGCTCACCCTACAATTCAGACATGACCAAAGGGCAATTCCAGGTATACTCTCCAGTCCAGCTGATGAACCTGGGTATCCTGAGGCAATGTTACAACTGCCTCATGTACACTGACAATCCTCTCCTCCTACCACAAAACATTAACATATGCGAGATATACAATTATATAGCTAAACTGGAGGCTAAGCTCTCTCCACCCAAGACTGGAACAAGCAGTCATGAGGTGAAGGTTAACACTTGCACCACACATCCAGTCTCACATAGACATACTAAACCAGCACTGGCAAAAAATACACATAAATACACAAAATCATACTCGGAGGCTCTAAATAAAAACCTGCAAAAGCATCACAGACCTCCAAAGCAGACACCCAAAAAACCTGCACCTCCCGTCACAAACCAGACAACACATAAAACACAAAATCAGTGGGCTGCACAATCACAGCCCTTAAGGCAAAATAACATACCTAACACACTAGTAATAAGTGACTCCATAGTCAGGTACACTGATGTCCCACTCACTAGGCTGGACAAGGAGAAGGTTACTGTTAGCTGCCTGTCAGGAGCCAGAATCCTACACATAACACAAGTACTCAGGTCACTCCAGAACAAGTACAAATATGACTCTGTCATTGTTCATGTTGGTGTGAATGACATGAGACGTACCTCCCTGGACTACATGAAAAGAGATATGGAAGAGCTCTCTGATCATGTAGGCCAGGCGGGTATGACTCTGACCCTGAGTAGCATCCTGCCCTCACCAAGAATGATACCGCAGTATAAAGAAAAAAATTATCAATTTCAACAATTGGCTAAGCTTCTGGTGTCATTCAAAGGGGATCCAGTGTCTGTCAGCCTGGGATGACATGCTCGACAGGCCTCATTGCTTCATAAGTAATGGCTTGCACCTGTCACCCCTAGGCTTTCGAATACTGGCCAAGGCTCTTGCTGCCCCCATAGTGCCTTTTTAGGCAAGGCTCAAAAGTCAAACCCACCTCCGTAAACAGCAGAAATAAAAAAATGAGGGTTATGCTGCTCAACGCCAGGGGTATAAATCTCAAAATGCATGCGCTCGAAGCACTCCTCAGTATGGAGAACATTGACATCTGTGCAGTAACTGAAACCTGGTTCAAGGCTCCACAGAGCACCCCAGCACTACTGGGCTACAACTCATACCACACATTTCGGCCAAAGAATACGGACCGAAACACAAAAGGAGGGGGTGTATCCATATTCATCAAGGATCTTCACACCTCCAGGTTAGTGGCGCAGCATGATACCTCTGAGATCATCCATGTGCAACTAACATCAGGCAAATCTGCAATGCAAATTGTGGCCTGCTACAGATCATCCTCCATGACCCAGGACCACCACTCCACCTTTCTGGCGACACTGGAAAACATGAAGGTCCTAAAGAACACCCTGATATTGGGTGATTTCAATTACCCTACAGTTAACTGGAAAAACTACTCAAGTACAAACTCCCAGGTCCAGCACTTCCTGGAATTTATCAACTCAAATGCCCTGGATCAGCTGGTAAACTCCCCTACCAGAGGTGAAAACATATTGAACCTGGTCATCACCAACATTGGTGACAGGTGTTCCACACCAGAAGTCAGCCCATCACTGGTTAGATCAGACCATAAACTAATCACTCTGGATGTCCACACCCCACCACCACCCCCAACTAAGGAAACCACAGTAAAAAACTTTTCTAAAGCAAACTTCACCTTACTTAAGACAGAGTTGGTAAGTTTCATAGCCCCCACGCTAAAGGATAACGTTGTCCAAGATGCAGAAACCTTTACAATTGCACTCTATGAGCACCTATAAGGATGCATGGATCATGCCATCCCTATCAAAACCAAGACTCACTCCCCTAAGAGAAGGAAACCAGTCTGGTGGACCCTTGCCATAAACAGGCTATACAATAGAAGGAGGAAACTAGTTCAGAAAAAAAGCAAATCCCAAGAAGGAAAGACATCCCTGATCAGTATCAGTAAGAAACTAAGGTCCCTCATAAAATCCTCCAAGGCTAACTTCAAAAGAAAAATAGCCAAGGATTCAAAAGAAAACCACAAATCCTTCTTTAGCTATGTCAAGAATCTAAGTGGCAACTCACAGATATGCTCTGAGCTAGTGCAAAATAGCACAAAATATACTGAACCCACTGATATTGCCAACATCCTGGCAGATAGATTCAGTGCAAACTTCACTAACCTCTCACCACCAAAAGGGTCCACAGCAATACTGGAAAAGTGTAGTTTCCCGGAAATGACAGATGCACAGGTGAAAACAGCCCTTTCAAAAGCCAAAAGCACAGTGTCAATGGGGCCAGATGGTGTTCCAGGCTGCGTCTTTCATGAACTACAGAAAGAACTAACCCCCCACCTAAACACACTGTTCAATCTCAGTCTCTCCACAGGCTACATGCTCATAGAATGGCGCACAGCAACAGTTATTCCGCTCCTCAAAAGAGGGGCCACAACTGACCCTAGTAACTATCGCCCCATAAGCCTGACTAGCCTGGTCTGCAAGGCTATGGAGCGCATCATCATGGAACTCATTAACAAAGACATTGGGAACCTCCAAACACTTCACCCTACCCAGTTCGGATTTGTTAAGGGCAGATCATGCCTACTAAACCTGGCTGACTTCTTCGAAACAGTCACCAAGGCCATAGATTAGGGGAAGGTAGTTCACACAGCCTACCTTGACCTCGGCAAGGCTTTTGACACCATTTCCCATTTGGGAATTATAGAAAAACTCACCAGCCTGAACATAAACGCCCACATCACGAGATGGGTTGCCAACTGGCTTACAGACAGAACTCACACGGTAAGAATAGCAGGCTCCAGGTCCGACTCTAAACCCACAAGGCACAGTCCTGGGACCCCTACTGTTCGGCATATACTTCTCAGAAGTACAGGCAAACACAGGAGGGACTATGGCTAACCAAGTTTGCCAATGACTGCAAACTGGGAGCTATAATTGACTCTCCAGCTGACACAGACACTCTCCAAAAGGGCCTTACTGAGACGGACCTGGTGTCAAAGTCATGGTCTCAAGCTAAATGCCAAAAAATGCATAGTCATCCCGTTTGGGAAAAACAAAACACCCATGAATTACCACATAGGTGACAGCCCCTTTAATACAGAAGAGTTAATAAGAGATCTGGGGACCCAGGTAGATAGTAATCTCTCCTTTGATAATCATATTGCAAAGTAGTTAGGAAATCCTTCTATGTAGCCCATCTGATTACTAAAGGGTTCGCATCTAGAAATAAAGAGGTTATAGTGCCCCTCTACTTGTCACTCATCAGACCCATCATAGAGTACAATGCCCCGTTTGGGATGTACCTCACAAGAGACTTCCAACAGCTGGAAAGACCACAAAAGTACCTCACCAAGAGGATTACTGCTCTCAAACGTACGTCCTATGCAGCCCAGCTGGAAAAACTCCAGCTGTACTCAATGGCAAATCGCTTACTCAGAGGTGATCTCTGCCTGACTTACAAAGCCATATCCGACTCAGAATTGATGGACATGCTCCACCTAAAGAAATCCAAGTCACTGTAAGCCACACACTCTAGTGAGCTAAACCTCACCACAACAATAAATAGAACATGCTGGAGGGATAGATTCCTGTCACAGAGACTCCCCATGCTTTGGAACAAAATTCCTAACTACATTAGGCAGAGCCCCTCACTAACACTCTTCAAGAGAAACCTTGACGAGTGGATGGGTAACAGAAAATACACCCCTGGGATCACTTCACTGGATCGTCTTGACAGAGGCTCAGTTAATTAATCAATGGGGCAGCGAAAGCTGACACACTCTGGCTAGGCTTATAAATGCCCTCGGGCAGATAGCCTAGTACCTACCTATGAACCTATGAACCTATGAAAGGTGCAGGAATTCAAAAGACAAATGAGTAACGTGTTTGCTAACACCTGGGATATCCACCTGGACATAAATGTCCCTGTTCAGGACCATTGTCTGATGAAGTGATTTGAGTTAGACAGAAGACGAATGAAGGCTGAGGGAATCAAACCCTGCACTACAGGAAGCAGCTTGTTATCGGCTTTTACCTTTTACCTTTACTCATCTGCACTAGCTTCAGACAAGGTACTGTAGCTTAAACATAGTGCAGTTCATGCCCATTTGCCTGCAAAAAACAGGATACATTAAACATATTTTTAGTTAAAATATTTAACATTAAATTCAAAGATTTCATGCAATTCAGTTTATTCACAGCTAAGAATAAATACATAGATAAATAAATAAACGAACACACTGTCAACAGTCAACAAGACAAGGAAAACAAGAATCATATCCAAAACATGGTTCTTATGATGATGCTTCTGTTTACTATGATCAATTCCTTCCTTTATAACATAACTATTGTGGGATACAGAACACAAGTACTTAGATGCACAGTCACACACATGCATGCATGCACAGATGTGGCTATCAGTTACAGCCTCTTACGTGACTATGTACACATCAGATGTTTGCTTATGATCAAATGAGTGAATGAATTAAAAGTATATTAAAGCATTTCATCTTGCTGCTATGAGAGCCCCACAGTGTAAACAATGGACTTCACAGACTGCACATTTCATAGAATCACTCATAGATAATGTCAAATACAACAAATACTCCTTCAAAATGTTGTTTTTGCAGGGAACCAAACCCCATCCCCTCACCCCTGCCATACCCCCTTACTTAAATATACTAAATCCGAGATCACACAATGCCAAATAAAAGAGAAAGAAAGAAACACACACACACACACACATATTGAATATCTGATGGTGCACAAATTCTTAAATATGTGGATACAACATGACGATAGGCATTTGCAAGGTATAAATGAAGATCTAGACTAAGTTAACTTGTAGCCACTGTTATCCCAAAATTGTAAACTCCACAAGCAGTGAATAACTATACCCTTCTACACTTATCGATGAAGTGTGATTCAATGAAATGTATAGTCGATTTATATTTTGTAAACAAGGTACAGTGATCACTTTTGGGAATGGTTTTAGACTTTATATTTATCTTTCTGTATCTATCTCTCTCTCTCTCTCTCTCTCTCTCTCTCTGTCTCTCTCTAGATCTCCCAGATGAGTGTATGACACATTATCTAATAATATTCAATATACTGAACATGAGTATATTGACCAAAACTGCTCAAAACTCAAATAATATATAGAAAAAAAAAAACAAACACTATTTTTTGCCCTCTGCACCTCAAACACTCCTTGCTAATTATATATACCAACATCAAGATTTCACTACAGTGGGAAAAGGGCAAATTCCCAACTCCCTGTTATTTTAGGTTCTTAAAAACCGCGGTGGTGGTGCTGCGATAGTGTTGTCACCTCACAGTAAGACGCTGTCCAGTTCGATTCTCAGCTAGAGCGTCTTCTGCATGGAGACATGCGTGAATGGGCATACCTTTGTTAAAGGTTGTGCATCAGGGCTGGCAACTCGGCACATAAAAATCAACTGACAATCATTAGCGGATCGGAGTTCCGCTGTGGTGACCCCTAACCAGGAACAAGCCGAAAGACACAAAAACATAGATTAAAAAAAAAACTAGCAATGTACAATCACTTCAGTTTTGATCAGCTCTATCATCTTTTTTTCTCTTCGACAAAAGTACTTTTTGACCACCTAATTGACAATATATATTCTATAGTATCCATTTTGGGTGGCCACGGTGGTGCAGCGGTTAGCGTTGTCACCTCACAGCAAGAGATTCCCTGGTTTGATCCTTGGCTGGGGTGCCTTCTGTGTGGAGTCTGCATGTCCTCCCTGTGGTCGCATGAGTTTCCTCCGGGTGCTCCGGTTTCCTCCTAAAGACATGCTGTAGGTGGATTGGACACTCTAAATTGGCCCTAGGTATGAGTGCATGTGTATGTGTGCCTTCTGTGGAAGGTTGGGCGCTGGGCTGTCAACTCGACACTGTAAAACTCCACTGTCAATCATGAGCGGACAGATGATCCGCTGTGGTGACCCCTAACTGGGAAAAGCTGAAAGAAGAAGATTCTATAGTATCCATTTTGCAATCACAGTAAAGCACCCTGTTGTAGTACTATGGAAGATGCCATTACAACTAATTTAGATGATTATGAGTGAATAAATACATGTGTGCCTGTCTCAAGGTGTGTGTCTATGATAGACAGATGGATATAAATTTGTATTTATTTATCTTTTATTGGCTGGGTAAGTTCCACTAGGATAGTAACCTCTTCTCAGGGTGTGGCTGAGATGGAATTTATTCTTCTAGGGCAAACTTGGGCAGGGCACCAGGGAACTAAACCTACTTATCATTGTTTTGAGTGGGAACCATTTTAGAGGAACACTTCCTGTTTCCATTCCAGGTGCACAGGCAGCCCAGAGAAATGTGGAGGCAGATGGAGAGAGAAAGAGATGATGGAGTAGTGAAAGAAATGAAGGGGAAAGCAAATATCAGGACAAGAGAATGAGTAAAGGATTCTGAGGAAAATGTTTAAAAAAACTGATAGAGATGAGTCAGCAAATGATGGATGCATAATTACAACCCTCTATTTGGGAGGGTTGTAGGATGATTTACTTAAATAAATGGTGTTTCAAAGTGAGCCAGATAGTGCAGGAGATGTTTACTGAGGTGACATTATGGAGAAAATACAAAAGGAGGAAGTAGAGACCATCCTGAACAATAGTGGTGAGATGGAAAAAAATATGTAGAGAAAGTAAGAGAAAAACAAAAGCAGAGTAGCAGAAAAGAAGGCAGAAGAAAATGAAAAATGAAAGTACATGCTAAGGATTCAAAGTAAAAAGAAATGGACAGGTATGAAGTGTGATATAATGTAATAGCTCCTTTGGGTATAAAACACATGAGGTAAGAGGATTTATTCTAAATAACAGAGACATTTTGTGACATTATATTTGAGACTGTTTTTTTCAATGGAAATTTTTCTTGGGGAATATTTATTTATTTATTTATTTTATTTTATTTTATTTTATTTTACATTTGTTAACCGGGAAGGTCTGACTGGATATATGTCCATTTTCAGCAGAGGTCCAGGGAGAAAAGCTCCATACAGTAGACATAAGACAGACAACATAATACACTGAGGTAAGAGGATTTATTCTAAATAACAGAGACATTTTGTGACATTATATTTGAGACTGTTTTTTTCAATGGAAAATTTTCTTGGAGAACATTTATTTATTTTTTTATTTATTTTATTTTATTTTACATTTCTTTTTTTTTTTTTTTCAATAATAACTCTTTATTCTTTTCCAATTGTTAATACAATACTACAACAAATGTACATTATATACATGAATGCTTCCAACAGTTGCATAAGATCATTATACATTAAGATAAAATTCTAAAAGGGTATTAAAAAAAAAAATCTAGTATCAGTATAAGGCTTATCTATACTAACCTCCAAATTAAGTATGTACTTCCTGGGGAAAAGTGAATTAGAACATTAAGCTAACACAATGTTAAAGATTTGCTCCCATATTTTTGTATTATTTATATTTTTCTTATGATCTTTAATTAGTAATTTATGTGCTAAAATATGTTTTATCACTACACTTTTAAAGTTTTCCCATGAAGTCTGAGATGGATTCAGCCAATTTGTAGCTATATAAAGCTTCATTAACAAGAAAATATTTATGAGTATGATCATTTGGGATCTGTCCAAGTTATTCGGAGGAATATGAAGAATCATAAACTCCCAAGAAAGTGTAGACTGTTGATAACCCATTTTTTGTAATTGAATTTTTAAAGAATTTCAAAGTTTGAATATACATTTACAGCTCCAGAACATTGATTGATACAATATGGACATTTAGGTGAATTTTTAGAGTTGAATTTATGCAGACTGAGACGAGTGTAATAAGGGTTATTAAATATCATCAGCTGAGTAAATAATAGCTTTTGAAGAGATACTGATTTTAAGGTTAAATTAATTGCTTTCAATATTTTATTATCATCAATCGGTAATAATTTATCCTTCCAGTATTTGGATAAGAGTATTTGGTTATTATATTTCTTTATCAAATTATATGAAGCTGTTATATATTTGAAGTCCTGCATAAGAGTTTGCCATAAGTTTAAACAAATGGTTAAGTCTTCTTCTTTAATTTTGAAATTACTAAAATAACTTATTGAAAGATCCTTTAATTGTCTCATTATAATTAAATAAGAGTTAGGAAGGCTCATCTCTCTTAACATGTCATGTATTGAGATACCAAGAAAAGGATATAAATCAAGTATGGTTAGATCAATTATAAGTGGGAATTTTTTAAGATCTATCAATTGATTACCAATTTTCAAATTCGGGTTCTTGTGAAATGGTTGGAAAGTCATCATATACTGTAAGAGATTTAGTGATTTAAACAGGTTTTGTATTGATATTATATATAATCTAATATGTTCCATCAAAGCGTACATTTTAAAGGTATCTTTATTTAAAAAAGGTAATGCCTTAAAATTAATACCCAATCTAACAGCATGTTTGTAATTCAGAATCAACCACTTGGGTGACCATTTACTACTAGACATGTCAAAATTAACCACTCTTAGAATTCTATTAGCATTTATTATTAAATAATATGCTTCAAAATTCGGTAAGTCTAAACCACCCTTATTTTTCGGAGTCATCAGTTTATCATAAGATATTTTAGTTTTTCTAGGTTCCCATACAAATCTACCTAATTTCGTATGAAGTTGTTTAAAGAATTTCCTAGAAATTGAGACTTGAGTAGCTCGAAAAATATATAATATTCTGGGGAGTACATTCATTTTAATAATTGAAGCCTTTGCCATTATTGGTAATTTCAGATTATTCCATCTTTTTAAATCAGAAAATATATGATCCCAAATTAGCTTAACATTGTTCGCATAAAAGTCTCTATTATCTGTTGAGAAAACAATACCCAAATATTTTATTTTTTCTTCGGATTTTAACTGACCTACCAATGGTAAAAGCGAAAAGGGTGTAGGTGTCTTTAAAGGAAATAAATTGTTTTTTTTTTTAATTTATTTTGTAATTAGATATTTCTGCAAAATCTTCCACTGCTTTTAATATTTTCTTGGTATCTGAAACAGGCATTGTACAGTAAATATTAAGATCATCAGCAAAAGTAGCCATGGATATTTTCGTACCATATATTATTGGAGCATTATGATAAGTATTTTGCTTAATATGTAGAAATAGTGGTAATAAGTACAAATTTAATAATATAGGAGATAGCAGACATCCTTGATGGGTACCATTCTTAATTTGTATTCTTTTTGAGAAATTTTTATTAATGTATAAAGTTGTATAGGGATTATTATATAACTTTTTTAATGTTAAAATAAAGTCTTGGGGTATATTGAAATATGATAAAATATCAAACAAAAATTTTAAATTAACTCTATCGAAAGCTTTTTGAGCATCAATTATGAGTGCGTAGACATTAAGATTTCTATGAGTGGCATAAGAAATTAGTGTATGAAGTGATAATGTATTATCAGTAGTTTGTCTGCCATTTATAAAACCAGCTTGTTCATCAGATATTATTAGGTTTATTACCTTCTTCAATCTATTAGCTAAACTAGATGTCATAATTTTCATGTCTATATTTAAAAGTGAAATGAGTCTATAGTTATCCGGATTTTGAAGATCTGCATTCTCTTTAGGTATAAGAATTGTTTTCGAAGCATTAAAGTGTGGATCATTAATTTTATTATTAATTATATAGTTAAATACATGTGGAAGTATTTTACCCAATATATCATAAAAGTTTTGTAAAATTCAGTAGTCAAACCATCCGGTCCTGGAGCTTTATATGGCTTCAAATTATTAATTGTATCTGTTATCTCCTCAGAGGAAACTGGTTTGATTAAACTCTCATGAGACTCATCACCAATTTTCAGAAAGATAATCTTCTGCAGAAAATCGTTATTACTCTTATTTATAAGTAATTCCTGATGCTCGCCATAGATTTGAGAGAATATTAATTCAAAGGTATTCATAATGTCTTCAGTATTGGTATATCTTTTATTATTAAACTGTATTTCAGAAATTTGAGAAGGTATTTTCGATTGATTAATAATACGAGCTAGTGCTTTTGATGGGGTCTGAATATGGTTAGCATATTTTACCAGTATTTTCTGTTCATAAAATGACAATTTACTATTTTGTAGTAAAAAAAGATCTTTTTGACATTTTAATTACTCCGTTTCAGTTTGTTTACTATAGTTCCCAATTAAATCCTGATCTAGTAACTTAATTTTAGTTTCCAATTCTTGTATGTCTCTAGTTTGTATTTTCTTATAATAAGTAGCCTTTTGAAGAAAGATTCCTCTTATTTGTGCTTTGGTTGTTGCCCATTCTATATCAGATGGATGCCGGTGTTTAGAGAGATTAACTAGTGGATGATTGAAGGTCTCTTGAACTTCTTTAGTTATATCTTCTTTATTTAATAAATACGGATTTAGAGACCAATTATAACCTCTATGACGCATACTATTTCTAGTGTCTTTGTTAAAAATTAATGTGATTCTAAAATGATCCGATAAGTGTCAAGCTTGTATAGATACACAGGGATCTAAAGTAATTGGTACATCTGAAATTAGGAAAAAATCAATCCTAGACCACATTTTATGACAACTTGAATAAAATGTAAAGTAATTTGAATTTATTTGATTGTTTGTGTATTTAAATGGGTCATATAATTTAAAATCTGTTTTAAGTTCCTTTAATGCTATCACTGCTTGATTATTAAAGGACCTGTGTGAACTTGATTTATCTAATTTGGGATCTTGGTATGTATTCCAATCACCTCCTATTATTATATAACAATTATTATATTGATTCAGGATAAAATAAAGTGATGCTATAAAAGTTGTTGATTGGTACATGGGGCATATATATTAAGAAGTACCACAGGTTTATCATAAAGTGTAGATGAAAGAATCACATAACACCATCTTCCCTCTTTGTCTATTTTAAAATCTAAAATTTTCTCTTGATACTGATTTTTAATAATAATAGCCACTCCTGCACTATTAGTTATCCCTTCTGAAGCTACCACCTCTCTAATCCATTTCTTATCCTTAAGGACAGCCCATTGGTCATTGGTCAAGTGGGTTTCTTGTAATAAAATAAAATATGCCTTTGACTGGAGAAATAAATGAAGAAATAATTTCCTTTTTTTCAAGTTCTGGAGCCCTTTAGTATTCCATGAGTCTATTATCCACATGCTAAGATCTTTAATTCATTTAAGGATATTTTAAAATTGATAAACAGTACTAAATTCGAATATAATAGCACAATATATATTGTCTGGAAGCAATCTTGACATCCCATCCCTAACCAGTGCCTCTCCACTATTCTCCTGGACCAGGACATAAATAGGTTTTTTACACTGTTAAAACTTTTATGGGTAAATAACCTTACTAAACATCTATTCTTTATCTTACAAAATATAACATCAAAAACATGCAAAAAAACTATAAAAGCTACATCTAACTCTACAAAGCCTAACCAAAACATTCCCTAATAAACACTGATAAATATCCACAGCTCTTGAGCACACTATTTAGTTAAACCTATCAAGTAAATGGTCTTCATTACACTTATAGTTACTATCATACCTCACTAATAGTTCTCATATATTATTACTTATACTAATTAGTTGTATCTCATTAAGTTATCTAACAACCATATTTAAATCTAAAATAATCAAGTATGTGACACTACTAATTAAACAATAACATTATTAAATTAAAGATAATTCACCATATGTATTGTTAGTTAGAAGAGAGAAAAAGAACTACAGAGAAAGCAAATGTTTAACATTTAAGTATAATATTAAATCTGACTTTATTTATATAGCCTAAATTATCTAGAATTGTAATGTCAGCAAATAAGGTGAATAAAAATAAAACTCTAACTTCACTTTACTGGGTAATATAGTTAAATTTATGAAATGATGACTGAGTAACACAGTCCTCAAAACAGTCAGAACAGCATGCCTGTATATAAACAAGATAACCTTCACATTCCTGGAGAGCCCACAATATAATGTCTCATGGCCTCTTTATCTACTAATTATCCCAACACTAAATCCCCTTATTATCTAAACATTTGCAGTATTAAAACACATCAGTAATACAGGAAAAACAAATAATAAAATATACTACAAGGTTATTAACACATCAACATTCAGCATAATATACCTAAGGAAAAAGAATAACAATGGTAAAGCTATAATACTTCTAAGCAATCAGTTAAATAACACATTTTAAGCCAGTACATTATTAATTCAATTGTAATCACACCTGAATGAATTCACAGTTCCCTTTAAACCAGTAAAACATGTTACATACTTTAAATGTCCACGAATGCTCGTTTTACAGTCCAAATAGCTTTCGCTTCCTCAACAGAGATCTTCCTACTTCCTGAGCTTGTAATCTTGTCTTTGAGCTCGCGACGGGGGA
This sequence comes from Protopterus annectens, assembly GCF_019279795.1. Classification (NCBI taxonomy): domain Eukaryota; kingdom Metazoa; phylum Chordata; order Ceratodontiformes; family Protopteridae; genus Protopterus; species Protopterus annectens. The sequence goes on along the minus strand of NC_056725.1, from coordinate 1,695,399,365 downwards.
ACCATTAAACGGATGGACTTCCGGATGTGCCACCTCGAAAGCGGACCCTCAGCAGCACCCAAAGGACTTCCTGTTGCTTCGCGAAGGGGCTCAGTTTGTAAGAGCCATAAAAGTTCGGAAAATCTTCATGGACAAGCTGGAGCTGTAAAACAAAACTAAGTAAACAATTACCAAGGGGGCTGGTGAAGAAAAGAGAACAAACAAAGAATTTTAAAGCCTCGAGACGTAGTAAGAATGGAATCCCAGCATCCACGTTGCTGCAAACGGACTGGATGGCCAGATCAAGCTTCCGAAGCTGGAAGGGACTTAAAAATCTTCAAAAAGGTAACTTTTGCTTCTTTTTTTGTAGATATGGAGTATTTGGAGCCATCGACTGTAAATATTAATGTGTTAGGGTATTTCATTTGAAATTTGATATTCTTTTCAATGAGGAACTTACAGTATGGAGATAATGCTTGTCTAGCTTGCCTTATTTGCAATGGTAAATCCTGGGCCATAGAAACTTTATTATTCTGCCACATAATATAACCTCCATTTTTTTAACAGTTAAAATTATTTTGTTTACGTCCTGGTAGTTGAGTATTTTGGCGTATACTGGTCTAGGTATGTTTGAGGCTTGTGCTTCTCTGAGACCTCTATGAGCTCTTTCTATAACTATTTGTTTAGCTATATCAGAGTCATTGAACAATATTTCAAGTATTTGTGTAATGGTTGAAGTTAAATCATTGTATTGGATAGATTCTGGAATTCCTCTGATAATTATATTGTTCCTTCTGGATCGTGCCTCCAAATCCAGAATTTTATTTTGCATAGACTGAATATCCAGGTCATGAATGTCTGTTTTTTTTGCAAGCAATGTTATTCTGTCCTCATTTTCAGATATTCTGGCTTCTGATTTATCCATCCTTTCGAGAATTTGACTGCATGTGGCACCAAAATAATGTACCTGGTTTGATAGTTCTTTCAAAGCTTCTTGGATGGGTAACAAAGCAGTTTTAATATCTTCCATATTAGCCAGTTGATCCGGTTTATCTTTCATTCCAGCTTTTGAAAGTTCCTGCTGTTTTGTAATCTTCTGCCTTTTTGTTGTTAAATCTTTTTCTGGTGACTGAAGTTCTGATAATTTGTTTTTTGTTGTTGTTGTTTCCATACTTTTGTCTTCTTCTGACATTGTGGAGCAAAGCAGATCTTTAGTATAACTGAATGGTAAATATCCAAGGTTACTACTCAGACAGTTCCTTTGTTTAATACTCTGTTCAGAGTCAGTCAGTCAATCAGATCCAATCCTGTTAATTTGTTTAATTTCCTCCTGTTCCTTCACCTCTCAAGTGATATTTAGTTCTAGTAGATTAATTTTAGCCAACAATTAGTGTAAATTAACTTGCAGTATATCCTCAGGGTTAAATTTTATTCCAAGTATCTGAAGAGCTGTAGATATGCAGTGTCTACAGAATGGCGGCCATCTTTGAATCATTTATTTTACATTTCTTAACCGGGAAGGTCTGACTGGATATATGTCCATTTTCAGCAGAGGTCCAGGGAGAAAAGCTCCATACAGTAGACATAAGACAGACAACATAATACACTGTAAAATACAATAGAGAAATACAATCCAGAGAAATTGTTACATATTTACATAATGAAACCATTCCACTGTAAGACAAATTAAAGACAGAGGTAATACAATATATTTGTAGGTCATTTTCCAAGTTCCCAGCTTTTTGTAGGTTACATAAAATACGTTCTAGATTTCACTTAAGCATATGTTAGTACATAGTAATATAGGTAGGATTCAGAGACACTGCTAAGAGACCCTAGTTGGGTGCACAGTAGTAAAATGTGGGGAATTAGTCATGGGTAGAGCAAGGACAGAGCCATCGCAAAGTGAAGTATTGAGTAATGTTCTTTTTAAATTGTGTTGGAGAGGGTTGTAAGGTTAGTTCTGTAGGAAGAGAGTTCCAGACTTTACCAACTGAGTTCATAAACAGAGCTTCCCCAGCTGAGTTGTTTGCTTTGAAGGTGAAAGCTAACATTTTGTTAGAGGATCAGAGAGTTTTTAGGTTATGGTAGGGGGTGATGAGAGTTTTAAGATCGAGTGTCCATTCTGGCTGGTAGAGAATTGTTTGGGCAATTATTAGTTGGTTAGTTAGTAGAAGGTTAGGTAGTTCAAGCCAGCTTAGTAGTTTGAGGTTGTGGCAATGATGGGTCCTATAGGCAGAGGTGGTGGCAAATCTGACAATGTGATTATAGCAGGTTGTGAGCTTGTTCAGGGAGGTTTTATTCAGGTTGATGAATAAGGGGGAGACGTAGAGAAGTGTGGATAGGAGATGAGTGCAAGCAAGAACAGTTCTGGCTAGGGAAGTTAAGAAGGGTTTGATTGTATGTAGAGAGCCAAGTTTTTTTATTTACTGTTTTGATGGTGTGGTCGATATGCAAATCAAACTTTAGGCTGTTGTCGACTATAACTCCTAGTAGTTTGGTTGAGGGGTCTGGTGAGATAATATTGCCATTGTTAGATGTAATGGAGAAGGTTAGAGAGGATGTCTTACATGATGGAGAGAACAGCAGCAGTTTGTTTTTTGGGGGGGTTTAGTATGAGACGGCGATAGAGGAGCCAATTTTCAACCATGCTAAATGTGTTTTGAGATAGTGTCAGTAGTTCTGCTGGGGTTGTGGCAGAACAGATTATGATTGAGTCATCCACATATTGAATACAGGCAGTGTCTGGTATTACTTTATGCAAGTCATTAATGAACATGGAAAATAAGATGGGCCCTAAGATGGATCCTTGGGGGACTCCATGTGTTATAGGTAAGAGGGTAGATAAGTTATCTTTCCACAGGACTGCCTGTTGTCTACCTCCCAGATATGACTTAAACCATTGTATAGCATGGGTGTCTAGGGAGATTTTTTTCTAGGGTTTGCAGGAGAAGTTGATGGTTTACCATGTCGAAAGCTTTGGAAAGATCTAGGAAGATGGCTGAGGAGAGTTTATTGCAATTACGGTTATGATTTATGGCATTGGTGAAGGAGAGTAGGGCAGTGGTGGTACTGTGGTTTTGTCTGAAGCCATGTTGAGAGTTTGACAGGTGATTGATATCAAGAAGATAGGCTAGGAGGTGTTTTTGGATACATTTTTCCAGGATTTTGGCTATAGGAGAGAGTATTGCTATGGGTCTGTAGTTTGAGATGTCAGTGCAACTGCCTCCCTTGTGGAGTGGAATGATATGGGATACTTTCCAGGTAGTGGGAATGGTAGCTTCACATATGAATCGATCATAATGGATATAGGGTAGGCTACAGCATCTGCTGCTTTTTGTAGGTAGTCTGCCGGTAGAAGATCTGCAGCAAGGGTAGTTGGTTTTACTTTTCTAATTAGAGGAAGGATAAATGAGGTTGAGACTGGTTAAAATATGAAGGTAGTTTGGGTACTGGGTGTAGAGGCTGATGGATTTGGTGTACTGGGGAATAAGTTATTGGCTAGGTTTTGGACAGTTTCTGTAAAGAAGCTATTGAAGGAGTTGGCTACTTCTGCTGGAGAATGTGTGTTGTACGTTGAGGGGCCAGGGGTGGTAGATAGTCCTGGATGGAGCAGTGTGTTTATTTGGTTTGTTCTGGTGTTTTTGTTGTAGGTTGTGATAGTAGTTTTTTTTGTCGGTAGTGACAGATTTTTTGTGTCATTCCTTAATTGTCTATAATGGAGTTGATCTATGAGGTTTTTGAGGCATGCCAAGTGGCCCAAGCTTTATTTCTTAGTAAGATTTGTTGCCTAGTTGCAGCTGTAAGCCATGGGGTGCTTTTGGTTTTAGTCCTAATGGTACGAGCTGGAGCGTGGCTATCTAGGATGGATAAGAATTTAGAATTAAAGTATTTTTCAGCATCTTCTAGTAGGAGATGCTTAAGTACTTGACCAGTTGCAAAGTTTAAGGTCTATTTGGAAATTCTTAAGGTTAACATCTTTCTTGTTTCTGATTGTTTTGTAGGTGGGTTTTTTGTGGATTTCAGCCTTTTGCCTGATAATATAGGTGAGATGGTGATCATTTATGTCATCGGGCAAGGTTTCAGCTTTATACATGAGTGGGTGATTGTTAATAAGTATCCAATCTAATATAGTTTCTTTATTGTTAGGTTTAGTGATCCCGGGGGGGGAGGATATGACTTGTGAGAAACCATAAAGGTTAATGTGGGAAGTGGGGGGTTCAGAGGAGCATAAGCACCAGTCTATGTTAAAATATCCGAGTACAATGGCCTCTTGGTGACAATTATTTGATAGCCAGTTTAGTATGTTCTCAAGTACTGGTATGTTTTTGCCTGGGAGGATGTAGACACAGATAATATATATATATACTTTTGCTTTTATTGATGTGCAGTTTAGTAGTAATGATTTCAACATTAGTATTTTGGAAAGGTTGGTGGATGTCAATGGTCATTTCTGGCATGGATTTGTAGAGAACAGCTATCCCCCTCCCTTTTTAGCTGTACGGTTATGACTAAATATATTGTAACCTGGTGGTATTATTTCATTATTAAAGGTGCTTACAGCTAGCCCCCCCTTTTTAGCAGTACGGTCATGTCTAAATATAGTGTAACCTGGTGGTATGACCTCATTATCTAAGGTGCTTACAGCTACCTCCCCTCCCTTTTTAGCAGTATGGTCATGTCTAAATATATTGTAACCTGGTGGTATGAACTCATTATCTAAGGTGCTTGCAGCTACCCCCCTCCCTTTTTAGCAGTACAGTCGTGTCTAAATATATTGTAACCTGGTGGCATGACCTCTTTATCTAAGGTGCTTGGTTTGAGCCAGGTTTCAGTGAAACAAAGAATATCAGGAGAAAGGTGATCTAGTAGGGCATGGAGGTGCTGAACTTTATTATTTAGGCTTCTGATATTTAGATGTCTGACCAGGAGTGAGTTAGGAGGTCTGTTTATGGTATGGATTCTAGGGGATGAGGTAGTATTGATGCTAGAGTTATTGTTAGAGGATGGACCTGGGTTTTGGTGGATGTCTCCATCCATGGTGAGATTACTTTGAGATTTAATGATTCATTTCAGAAACTTATAAAGAAGGCTTTGGTATTTTTCAGTTTTTGGGTTGATGTAACGATTTCTAATAGCATTGATAAGGTGTTAGTTTGATGGGGTAGCTAAGGGGGGGGTATGTAGATGTTCTAGCTGATTAGATACAGCCAGTGTGATAGTATGGCTTCTTGGGGAGTGAAAACCATGAATCACTTGTTGTTCATTAGCAGTTAGTATGTAAGGGATAAGCAATAGTGGTATTATGGAAATAGAATTATGAAAATGGAAAGACTGTAACCCATGGAATCTTTATGTGATAAAAGCCTTTAACAGGGAAGCAAAAAAGAAGACATGTACAATTTCAAATAGAGGTAGAAAGAGAGACCTTGAAAGGACATTTGAAATCTTTATGTAAAGAAGTACTAGACAATCCAAATGTTTATGACAAAAGGGGTTTACAGACTGGTAGCTGAGACTGTAATATTGTGTTAAAATACAAGGAGAAAAAATATACATACACCAATCATGATAAATGTGGAGGAGAATAGGGGTGTTGTAAAATACTGGGGACAACCCAAAACATTTTTTTTATGAAAAGGACATTTGATAAATAACTTTGACAAAAGAAAATATTATATTTGTGGGGAAATGGGACGTAATGCAAAAAAATTTATAAATGTAAAAAAAAATTGGACATTTATAGATGGATTATAAACATGAAAATAACAGTATGGAAAAAGAAAAAGAAACAGAAGGAAATGAACAAACAGAAGAAATTGTGGAAGTAGTCGAAATAGAAGAAAAATTGGATGAGAAAAAAATAATAAAGAGGACAGAGAAGAATGTTCTGAAATAAGTGATGAAGAAGACATAAACTGGGAGGTAGTAAAGGGGGAAAGTTCTATTGGTAAAAGGGTAAAATACAGAAAAAGAAAATTTAAAGGGATAGTACAAAAGAAAAAAAAATGAAATAGATGAAAAATAATATATACAGCTAAAATTGGGGCTTGGTATAATGATTAAAGTGTTTAGCTCAGAGACACAAGGTACAGTGTTTGATTCTCACCTTTGGGAAGGAAATTGGTTAGGCTTTGAATAACCTATTAAGAAAGCTAGCTAAGTAATTAGCTATGAACATATGAAACCATGAATCAAAGTGAAAATGAAAATTTTAAATTGCTTTCTGTAAATGTGAATAGTATTAAGAATGCAGAAAGAAGAACACGAGTTTTTGGAGTGACGTAATACATGTGATATAGATGTAATCATATTAGAAGACATAAGATTTTTACAAATGAAATAAGATTACAAATAGAGAAACTATGGAGAGGAAAGATACTTTGGAATTTGGGAAATGAGAGATGTTCTGGAATAGCTGCATTATGTAAAAGTATAGTAAACATATTAGATGTAACTAGCAAAAATTGGAAGATTAACCATTGTAGATTTAAAATGGAAAGAACAAGTATATAAAATCATAACATTATGCGTCTATACTAACTATAAAGAAAGGGAAAGCTTGTTTTATCAGATTTGGACTATGTAATTATAAATATGAATATTATAATAACAAGATACTTTAATTGTTATTTAAGAGCAAGCATAAAAAGAAAGGAAATTATACAAGAAAAATGTTAGAAGTTGTAAGATATGTTAAGTTAAAACTTTGGAACAAAAAATCATAGACTTACAAAAGGAGTATGTATAGAACTGAAATAGAATAATTTATAGTATCAGAAGGTTTAGTTATAGAAGGGGAGCTAGTTGAAACAGGATTTTTTGATCATCTTGCAATATGGCTAGAGATAAAAGAAAACAAAGAATATATAAAAATAGGCAAAGTAATAAAAGGATTAATGAGAAAGCATATAATGAAGAAGGAAATAAATTAGTAATACAGTTATGGAAAGATCATATTTCTATGAGAACATTTTATAAAAATTGGTCTGAATGGTGGATGATATTTAAGAAAAAATATAAATTTTTTTTTTACAGTGGCAATATGATGTGAGAAAATTAGAGAAAGAAAATATTAAAGAACATATAACAAGGCATTGGAGGATTTAGAATATAATGATAGAAAGTACTTTGACAAAGAAAAATAATTATATGAAGGAAATCAAGAAAAATACAAAAATTGTTACAAAAGCAAAAATGTTTTTTCAAGGAAAAAGAGAAGAAGTATTAAGTTACATAAGCTGATTAGTAAAGGAAGATGGCAGTGTAATGATAGCAATAAAAAATGTAAAAAGAGAAATAGAAAGAACTCAAGAAAGGATTATGAATAGTGTAGTGCAATATGTACAAGAAATGTTTAAAGAAAAAAGAAGGTAGTATAAAAACATAGAAAGTAAAAAAGTAAACAGAAAAAGAGAATAAAGAGTTGGAAAATGAGATTTTTTAAATTAGCTAGATAAAGTATTAGGACAAGTAAATATAGATTCGACTGCAGGCCCAGATGGAATAGGGTATGAATTGTATAAAAAATTAAGGGATTGGCAAAAAAAAAAATGTTTTAAAGATTTTGAATGAATGGTTAAATGAATGTTTTATGTATAAAGAATTATGTAGTGGAATACTTAAATTCATATGGAAAAAAGAAGATAGAAGAGAATTAAAAAAAAATTGAAGACCAATAATATTGAATAATAATGATTATAATATCTTTATGAAAATAATACAAAAGAGACTAAAATGGAAAATATTATGGAAGGTAACATATATAGTATAAAAGGAAAGGGTTGTCAAGAATTATTAATGATAGAGACTTTGTGGATGATATTATGAACAGAAAAGAAGCAGCAAAAATCATGATAGGAGACTTTAATAAGGCATTTGACACAATTGGCTATGGAAGGGTAATAATGAAACAATATATAAGTGAGAAAGTTAGGAAATTAATAATAAAGTAAAATACTTGTAAATGATTGGTTAAGCCATGAGGTGCATATGAAGAGTGCACTAAGACAACAATGTCCAATGAGTTGTATATGCCTTTGCTTTAGTTATGAATGTGATAGTATGTGAACTAAATTACAAAATGAAGGATACAGGGTATATAACACCTGAAGTGTTAAGAATTTCACTTCTGTTAACATATGCAGATGGCATTATAATAATTGTAAAAAACTAAAATTGGATAAAGGAAGTAAAAGTTGCACAAATGAGTGTTTCGAGATGATAGGGATGGCTTTAAATAAAGAGAAAAGTAAAGGTTTTAAGTGATGTAGTAAAGATCAGGGGTATATATTTTACAATGAATGAAACTTCTGTAAGGTATAAAATTTGGGGATAAGGCTGTAAGCAAAATTCAATGGGTAAAAACAATAGAAGACATAAAACAAATGTGTCTTTTCTGGGGAACATCTAAATTATCATTCAGAAAAAAAGATTTATTTGATAAATTCATTACAGATGGGAAAAGTAACATACCTAACAAGTGTATTTATGTTGCCAACATAATTTTAAAATAAATTATTGTAGATATGTGTCTCATTTATATGGGATTCTAGATTAAACCCAATAAAAAGACGAGTTTTGTATGTAAATAAAGAAGAGGAAGGTTCAGCGTTAATAAAGACAGTGATATACACTGCCTCATTAAATTTGTACAAAGTATTAAAATGGATAAACAAAAATGATGACAGATTAGTAGTAAAACTGTATAAATATAAGTATGATAAATTTGGGGGTTTGGTAAAAAACTGTAAAAGATAAAAAGGGTATGAATGAAAAAATAATATGTTACCAAGAAAAAATAGTTTTGTGGAAAATAAAAAAATAATGCTATAGAAAAAGATAAAAAGTATGTATAAGAATTTAATGATAATTTATAAGAATTTAATGATAACACATTACTGTCTAACAGATGAAAAAATTAAGGCACTCTGGAAATATAGACTCTAGCAATAAGATTGTATTTAATGTGATCTGTCAATATTGTAAATAATTTACATTGTTTGGAGGGCTTTTTATCCCCACTATCTATTGAACATGAGCCCTCTCCCAGACAATCAGCCCATCTATTCTCTTACACAGGGATGAGGGTTGCCTGGGTTGACTAGGAAGGTCCATCATTTAGACAACCATCTGGGTGGTTCACATTTTGTCATTTTCTTCCTGGCACTAGCAGTCCACAATCAGGCACCTGGAAAGGGACATCTGATGGGCTGACTGTGTATGACATGTCTTTTTTTCTGCATGGGCAAATTTCCTCCAAACAACCCTGCCCCCCACAACATTAGTGGTATTCTTTAGTCTACACCAGAGACCACCCTGCCCTATGTGCCTCGGAGTGGTTACAAACCTCCATCCTCTCCTGAGTAGGGGTAAAGGGATGGTGCCCCTTCAGTCCCCCAATCATCTGGGTCAAGGTCAGGGCCCAGCATCTCCGCACCACAGTGCCAAGTACATTCATCTTTTTGGTGAATTTGCATGGCTCTACATGACAATGTTTTAACAGCTTCAGCATGAATGCCTAGGATCCTGTAAAGCAAGATTCCTGTGGCATATGTTGAAATTATGCCACTATACCCTTACATCTTAAATAGTTATGGTTTACTCACATGATAGTACTAAACTATATAACTGGTTAGTCTGCAAAGTATTATATTTTAACATTTAAGTGCTTAGTTGACAAGCCTACAGACATGTTCATTAACCTTAAAATGAAGTTTAACAAATGTACTGAACTCAGGCATATTTACAACAAACTCAGATGACCTGGATAACTTCTATGGAACTTCCTTGGAGTTTATCACATGCTTTTTCTTCAAGATGTGATGGAAGACTTCAGCATCACAATTATGCAGATCTGCAGTTACCAAAAATACAATGAAATGGGAGTAAAATTAAACAACTGGCTATATTGCACAGCAGTAGCAGTCCTCTACAGTGAAGCATATCAGATTTCATCCATTCAGAGAAGAAAGACAAATAATAACTTCATACAAAACATGTCAATTAATTTAACAGACAAAAGAAAGAATCATGGAAAAGATGGAAGATATGTGGTAGTAAAAGCAGTTGCAAATAAATCTTGAATGTCTTGCTAGAATGCATACAGTATTCATTAGTATTACATCTATAATGCATACTTAATAATTTATAGTACATTATAAGATACTATACAAACAAAGTTAACTATCCAATAAAATGTCTGCACCACATGCAAAGCACTGATATTAACTATTAGGCTACTGCAGATCATTGGAAACAAAAATACTGCTAATCAGAATTCAACGTATCTAAGAATTTTGAATACCAATTAAAAGAACTTGGGAATGATACATATGCACCAAACTAGCTTACTGAAATAGGAAAGTTTCAGTCTAATACTGTTGCTCTTTATTTCAGTTGATCTGCTACAAATCTTTGTTGGTAAAAAAGAAAAAAAAAGCTACACAAGTATATAAGCTATTTAACCAATACTTATCTGCATGGTCACAAATAATAATGAGGAAGCAAGATACAGCATTTTTGTCTTGTTAAAAAATTGCCCTGCTTTTGCAGACAGTATTAGAAGCACTAGTAAAACAATCAAAAATGTTTTACCTACTTCAAAGATAAACTGATCACAAGACAATGGCAGCATTGTTCTCTTGATAACATGCCAGTTGTACTGCCATCACAAACATAGGTGTGATCAATAGAAAACAACTGAAAATTACTTTGACTGCACAACTGTGGCACAGATAAAACAGCGCTCGAGTAATAATCCAACCATTTTATTAAAAACACAAATTATGATCAATAAGTCAAGCACTTTTGTTGCAATTATTTAAGGAACTTCCTCAGAACAAGAAACAAGAAAAAAGTTGCTTCTTAGATATGCATTACACAAAATTCATGTGCTTACCTACAACTAATAAAACAGCTCTAACAATCAAAACAAATACATTTCTGAATTTCAAACGATTAACTTTTCTAAAAACACTTTTTGTAAGATGGGCTTCATGCACAGATTTCTGGCATTAGAAAAGTTAAAACCACTAATGCTTTATTTAGGCATGTTCAAGCGTTTAAAGACCATAAATTTAGTTTTGTGCATTAGAGCAAGTTAACAGTGATTTGAGGGGTTACATTACAGAAGACCACCTTACAAAAAGTGAATTGGTATGGCAAATTAAATGCAATGCCATGTGTTACCCAAGTTTAAACAATTCAGTTTCTATTTACTCTGTATTAAAATTAAAACACTATAATGCTTAAGGTGTTTTTAGAAAAGTTTATTGTTTGAAATTGAGTAATTTATTTGTTTTAATTATTAGAGCTGTTTTATTGGTTAAAGATGTACATGTGAATGTTTTGAATTGTTATAATGCATATTTAAGAAGCAACTTTTCTATTGTTATTTGTTCTGAGGAAGTTCCTTAATTAATTGGAATGAAAGTGCCTAATTTATTGTTCAGAATTTGTGTTTTTAATAAAAACAGTTGGATTATTACTCAAATGCCATTTTCTCTGTGCCACAGTTCATGCAGTTAGTTTGTAAATTTTCCTGTGGAGTTACTGGTTAGTAAGTTGAAAATTACTTTACCTGAGCCAAGTGGAGAAGCAACAACATTTTATAATGATCTTAAAGAGGCAATACAGAACACTTTGTTCCTGAGTAAAAAGTCAGTTACATTGCTTTACTATTACTATCTCTGTCAGAAGTACTAGCAAACAGCCAAAATGATTTTAACTAGCCAAGCTGAAATATCCTTGCTTTGTAGTTTGTAGTTATAAGGAAACAACATTTTAGCATGTTGCTGTTGTTAAAGACAAAAACATACATAGTTCCTTGATTACTGTCTAAAGTGCATGCAAACAACTAAAACTTAACTTTATGTGACTCAAAGTAAATAGATGATTATGGGGAAGATCTTGATTAAAAAGATGATTATATTGCTTTCAGGAGTACTGCTAGGAGCATTAAAAAGCAACTGAATAGTGAAAAGGCAATATGTAAAATTACATCTTTGATAAAAGCATATTGCCTTCCCAAAATCTGCACTGGCAAACTACCTTCTCAGACTCAAGGATTATGAAATATGCTCTTTATTTTAAAAGATACATCACTTTCACAAGTACTGTCAGAGGCACAAACAACCAACTGAGTTTATATGCTTCAGAGAAAAGAGAAGTAAAAAAGATAATCACAGGGAAGCAAGCTATAGCAGTTTCATTTGGATAAAAATGGGAATTACAATGCATTCATAAGATTTTTCAGATTTGGTAGCAAACAAATGAAACTCATTTTACTAGAACTGACCTGAAATGTTCTTGTGTAACAATTTATAATCTTGGGGAAGCTAAATACAATGGTTTGCACTTGATTAAGTACAAAACACTTCACTGACAAAACTGTCCCTTACTTTCTTTCTGATTTACACCTCTACACACTGCTACTGGCTATCATGGATATGAGCAATGTTTTCTCAACCCCTGTTTTTATCACTTCTTAGAAAACTGACTGAAAGCAAAGGAGCAACACAGTTATCAGAAATAATAGAATTCATGACACCTTTACTAAATACATGCCTTTGATATTGACAGCAACCACCCTCTCTGGCTTTACATCACTAAGCAATGGCTGACTGCTACTCATTGGCATTACAATTTAGTCACCACAGTCAGGCAACATACTAACATTCCTAGAAGATGAAAATGTTTTTGAAGAAGGTACTAAAATTCCTGCTCCAGAAACCAAGGTAAATCAGTATACTGGTTTTTATATGCACAAGAAACTAGCACAAAAGGAGACTTGCAATTCACCTCTGGTTTCATTATGGCTGAAAGAGCAAATCCTGATACTCTCTGTGCATATCTAACTATTGCTTCCTTCAAGAAGCATGAGTAAATGCACCAACAGAGGTTAGCAATGATAATTCCCACTTTATTACTAAAACACACAATATTAAGTGTGTTCATCCCTCAAAGCAGGGACTTCATCAAAATATATATAAAATACAATTAAACTGTTTAAATAACCTCAAAAACATGCACCACTGGTTAATCAAATACCAATGCTAGCTGCAATAGGGGTCACATGCTATGCTATCCAAAAGCTGAATTAGAATCACAAATTAAAAAGTAAATAAAATAAAACATTAAAAATATTATACATAGAACATGGAACATCAATATAACTTGTTTAAAATTTATGTCAGTTTTAAGAACAAAAATTGCTAAAACATATAACAACTTGTTTTTGCCATCACTCTTTCAGCAAAATAAAAATGTAACTACAAGACTTGCCTTACAGTTTGTCAGCCTTCTCTTTTAACAATGGCATTATAGAGGTAGTGCCATTTAATCCAGGTGAAAAATTTAAAGCTAATCTCAGTTGCCTTTGCAATTCCTTTTTACACAATAGATTTTTCCTGCCTCCCCCTCTGGGGTCAATGTTTAAGGATTCCAATATACCGAATCTAAATCTGACAAACCCCTTGCAAACTAAGGAATGTCTATATAGGTCATGGTTTCTTTCTTGCTTTTGATCTCATAGTTGTGCTTGTAGATTCTGTTTTTCAAGGCCCTCTTGGTTTTTCCAACATAACATCCAATACATGTTTCACATTTGGCCAAATACACTATCCTAGTTGTAAAGCAGTTCCCTTTCCTAAAGTTGATTTTGTTAACTACTGTTTACTCCCCTGACTCTAAAATGTACATTTTTATTGCCAGAAATCTGTCAAATATTGCAACTACTCATCAGAACATTAATAATGATATTTATTCGTTATCTGTAGCCTTAATTGTTTTTTCTTTACTACACTCATGTCTAGTTTGGCATCTGCCATATGGAAAGCAACTTCTCTCACTGTTTCCTGTTGGAATAACTTATTGTTTTCATCCTACTTCATGTAATGTAATATTGAACAGCTTCATTTTGAAGATGGGACATAGTTTTGTAGCAAGAGGGCTTCAGTTTTATAGGTAGCTACCAGGCATGTAGTTCAGGAGACCATTTAAGAGTCTAACACAATCGTCCCACTTCTTACAGAGCACTGTCTGGCTACGTAACTTGCTCAGAGTCACACAGTGGACAATGGAAGATAAGGAACTCAAACCTGGATTACAGGAAGCAGGTCATGAGCATCTCATAACCTTAATCTTCTGCACAAATTTTACTGAGGGCCAGATTGGCAACGTTTGTTTTCAATTCTTAAAACATCATCCTTCAGATGAGATGATAAACTAGGGCCTCATCTACCTGAGTAGGTGGTAGCTTAAATGGATGTAAAAGATCCCACAGCACCTACTGAAAACAGTAGGGGATTTTTATTGATCATAACAGCTTATACACACTATTTACATTATACACAATATATACAATATATACATTATTTACAATTGCTTACATCCCCATTCTTTTTTCCACAACCAAAAATGTATCTTTTTCAAAATTTCAGCTAACATCCATTTCCCCATTATAATTTATCTCATTTAATATTTCATTCCATATGACCCACAAAGCATAAACAAAATTTTATATCAGTTTCCTTCACCTCCTTTGTTCTTTTGTTATCATAATATCCATATTCTATCATGTTTTTATTCATATCATTCACAATTTTAGAATCATTTAATACATTAATTTCATATAATTTTTCCACAGTTTTCTTACTCTTGTACAATTCAAAAACAAGCTCACTTGTCTCAATCTGTCTGCAATATGTGCATAACCTTTCCTGAATCCATTTATAGGGCATATTTGCTTTAACAGGCAGTTTACTTATCATTAGCCTCCACATGAAATCTTTACATTCAAACATTTTTTTGCTTCATATAAGCCTTATTTTAATTGCATTTCTTTTTTCATTATTAAGTTTTTCCAAGGATAAATATAACAACATTCCCTTATTACATTTTTATACCATTCTTTTCTGTTTTTTCACACTCCTTATTTTCAATTTCCATAATAATATCTTGCTTTGATATTCATTAATCTCATTATTGGTATTATTCTTCCATCTTTTCCCATATCTTAAACTTTCCCAGACATCTTTATATTTGATTTTCACTGTAGCGTTTACTATGTTCCTATTTCCTTCTTTCAGTCCCCTCAACACTTTATACAAAGTCAATGAAGCTGCATGTACAATGGGATTTATTGGTTGTAATCCTCCTTCTTTTTCCTGTACATACAAAATTCCTCCTGCAGGGTTTAATCTTGATTCCCATATAAATGAAAATATAATCAATACAAATTATTTTTCACACTTGAAAGGGCTCATATATATACTTGCCAAATAGGCAATCTTACCTAACAGAATACAATTTATTAAATAAACCTTTTTCTTATATGAAAATCTATATGACCTCCAAAAACTACATACTTCTCTCAGCTTTTGTTTCAGTCTCCCCATTGTGTTTTCTTCTTCATATTAAACCCAGACTTTATTCGTAGAATATCTACCTCTTCATCATTAAAGTGAATACCTTCTAACTCTCACAAAAATCCATTTCCTTTAATTTTATCCTTATTGTTGCATAGACCAAGCATACTTAAGTACTCATTTAATTTCCTAATTCCTTGCTCCATCCATTTATTATTTTTAGTAATTAAAACTATATTGTCTGCATAAGTAAGAATAACTGTAACATAATTCCTCTCTATTATCCTATACCTTGCTATTTTCAGTTCTCTATTCATTGCACTTACAATCACATTCATAAATAGCTTGCTGGACAGCCTTGTCTTATCCCACATTCTAGTCTTATTTCCTTACTTAACCATCCATGTAATATTACTTTAATAATATTATTCTCATATACTGATCTTATAACTTTATTATTTTGTCACTTACATTATA
Source organism: Protopterus annectens (assembly GCF_019279795.1). Lineage (NCBI taxonomy): Eukaryota > Metazoa > Chordata > Ceratodontiformes > Protopteridae > Protopterus > Protopterus annectens. The sequence continues at coordinate 1,695,383,541 of NC_056725.1, read as the reverse complement.
ATCTATTAATATACTCCATAGTTGCTCATATTATATTCTATCAAATACTTTGTTTACATCTCCAACCAATACTTTGCTTTCCACTTTTTATTTATAGGTTCATAGGTTCATAGGTTCATACTAGGTTATCTGCCCTAGGGCATTTATAAGCCTAGCCAGAATGTGTTTGGCTTTCACCACCCATTTTAAATTTAATTTGCTATGCCCTTTTTCAAGGTTAGTATACTGTGCCTCTGTCTAACAGTGACACAGAAGTGATACCTGGGGTAAACCTATGATCTCCCATCCACTCATCAAGATTCCTCTTGAAGAGAGTCAATGAGGGACTCTGCCTAACCTGGACTGGGATTTTATTCCAGAGTGAAGACAGCCTCTGGGTTATGAATCTGTCCCTCCAGCATGTCCTATTTATTTCAGTGCTGAGGTTCAAGTCTCTCGAGTGTGTAGCTCGATGGGATTTGGATTTTCTGAGGTGCAGCATGTCCATTAATTCCAGGTTGGACATGGCTTTATACGTCAGGCACAGATTGCCTCTGAACAGGCGGTATGCCACTGAGTAGAGCTGGAGTTTCTTTAACCGGGCAGCATATTGCATCTGTTTGAGCCCTTTGATCCTCTTGGTGAGGTACTTTTGGGGTCTTTCCAGTTGCTGCAGGTGTCTGGTAAGGTACATCCCAAAGGGCATTGTACTCAATTATGGGCCTGATGAGGGATGAGTAAAGAGGCACAATGACCTCCCTGATCTAGATGTGAATCCCTTCATGATTAGGTGGGCTATATAAAATGTTTTTCTAACCACTTTGGCCGTGGTTGTCAAATGAGAGATTGCTATCAATTTGGGTCCCCAGGTCCCTAATTACTTCTTCTGTACTTAATGGATTACCACCTATGTGGTAATTTGTGGGCACTTTGTTTTGCCAAAGGGATGACTATACACTTTTGGCATTTAGCTTGAGGCCATGGCTCTGGCACCAGTTGTCTGTTTCTATGAGGCCCTTTTGGAGGATGCTTGTGTCGGCTGGAGAGTCGATTATGATGCCCAGTTTGCAGTCATCTGCGAACTTGGTCAGTCACAGTCCTTCCGTGTTGGCCTGTACCTCCGAGAAATATATACCGAACAAGAGAGGTCCCAGGACTGAGCCTTGTGGGACACCACTTGTAACTGGTTTGGAGTCTGACATGGCTCCAGCAATTCTAACCATGTGGGTTCTGTCCTTGAGCCAGTTTGCAATCCATCTAGTGACATAGGGGTTTATATTTAGCTGGTGAACTTATCTATAATGCCCGAGTGCGGTATTGTATCAAAGGCTTTTGCGAGGTCCAGGTAGGCTGTATGGACCACCTTCTCCTCGTCAATGGCCTTGGTGACTGTTTCAAAGAAATCAACCAGGTTTAAGAGGCAGGATCTGCCCTTAACAAAGCCGAACTGGGTAGGATCCAGTGTCTGTAGGTCCCCAATATCTTTATTTATGAGGTCCATGATGATCCTTTCCATAGCTTTGCAGACCAAGCTAGTCAGGCTTATGGGGCAATAGTTTCCAGGATCCATTGAGGCACCACCTTTGTGGAGAGGGACCACTGTTGCTATACACCACTCTTTGGGCACATATCCTGTAGTAAGGCTGAGATTGAACAGTAGTTTTATGTTTGGGTTTAGCTCTTCTTGGAGTTCATGTAGGACGCAGCCCGGGACACTGTCTGGTCCCATTGATGCTGTGTTTTTTGCTTTGGAGAGGGCGGCTCTTACCTGAGCATCTGAGATGTCAGGGGGGCAGCACTCTGCTGGGATAGATATTTGCCCTTTTGATTATCCTTAGTGTCCAGTGCAATTTTTCTCTCGAAGCTGGCCTTAGACAATTTTATGAGTGCCCGTAGTTTTTTGCTAATACTGACCAGTGATGCCTTCCCTTTTTGGGATTTTGCTCTATCATGTAGTAGCTTCCTCCTTCTATTGTATAGTTTGTTTATGGCTGGGGTCCAGTATCATCTATTACCTCTCTTAATCTCCCTAATAAATCCTGACTTCTTTTCCTTTTTTTTCAAAAAATCATAGGCCCCATCAGTCTATCCATACATTTTCCAAATCTTTTCCCTATTTTTCTCATAAATATGTTATAATCTGTATTGTTTAATACTATTGGTCTCCATTTCCTAATGTCTTCTTTCTTCCCTTCTTCCATAAAATTTCATGGCCCTATACATATCTCTTCTTTTAACCATTCATTCAAAACGTCTACAAAATATACTTTTTGCCAATTTTTCATATTATAGTATGTATGCTACTCAATTCCATCTAATCCTATAGCCTTCTCCATATCCAAGTCTTAAGATTTCAAGTTCTCCTATATTTTATATTTTTTTCTTCAATCTCTCTCTCTTCTCTTCCAATTTACCTTACCTCCCATATTTTTTTTTTTTTTTTTCTGTTGCCTTAAAATTATTTATTATATCTTTTGTTTTAAATATTTTCTTTTTTTTCTTCACATTTTTTTCATACTCTCCAGTTCTTTTATCCCATTTTCTATTTTTCTCTCAATTTATGGCTTCTTACCCTTTGTAAAGACTATCTTTTATAATTTGTAAAGAATCTTCTCTTTGCTTTTATAATATTTATCTTTCTCTATTTATAACTATATTTCTATTTTTTTTATTTATATTTAACTTTTCTTAATATATTTTTTTTATTTAATATCTCTTTTTTTGCTAACATTCTTTTCTTTTTCTTTAAAATATTTTTCTAGACTTAATTAGCTTCCTTTTAAAGAGAAAAATATTTAAAGCATGTATGAAGGTAGTGCATTCAAGGGGTGCATTTAGGTTATAAATTCATTTCATTTCGCTCTGTCATTGTCAGGAAACGCTTTAGGAATAACTTATTTTCTAATGTCATGTTATGCTATGTCAAGAAAGCTAAACTTAATGAAGAGAAAGACAGCATAAACCATGAAAGTATAGCTTTCAGAAGCATTGCTAAAGATAAAAGATTACCTTGAAAACAACAAATGTAACTTAACTGTACAAGAAAGCAATTAACTGACCAAAATGAAGCAAAGCCGTTTGTAACTAGATGTTTTCAGAGTTGTTTTTGTAGAAAAAAAAGCAGCTTGCAAGTCAAAAAAAAGTCTAGGGCTGAAAAAAGCAACATTTTCTGTAGAACATACAGAAAGCTGTGTCCAACTACGTCAGCAATAGAATAGTAACATTTTCTGTGTGACATGAAGAGAACTGTATAAGAATAACATATTGATCACCAGAGAATTAGACAAACCTTGTGCCTACATACTTTGTCTCCTTGCTGCAAGTAATAAAGGTTGCCTTGCTTGAACCTAATGTGTATTGGTCTTTGAAGTTTTTCCTTTGACAGATTGGTCCTTCGAGCCGGAGCCCTCTCTTCACCTCGGATCAGACAGCCAGGTGGTTGAAACCGTACGGGGAAGAAACCAAATCGGTTCTTCTTATATGGAAAGTCCTCCAACTGAATTGTCGTTCAAAAGAGGCCAGCCACTTTCTGATCTGTGACTGAAGGACGGGTCTCCACGAATTGGTGATCAATCATGTAGGCTCAGATAAGGCAAATCTACTTTTTTCTGTTTTCTGTTTTAGATCAGGGACTAGATGTGTATTGTTTTTGTCAAGACTGTATTTTTCTTGCAAGTCAAGGACAAAAAAGATTACTGTCTGTCATAGATCAGGAGAAACAGAATAAGTAGGCAGTCATTCTGAAGAGACTATAACAAAATCCGTGGTACCACGTTAAAAATTAAGAGAAGTTACGTAATGATCAAAGGGTGAAACAAAACGGATAATAATTGCGCAAAAAGACCCCCAAATCCGCCATTAACAGAAGATGCAAAATACATGCAGTCGCAGCGCGCCGACAATGTTAGATATTATTCAAAATGGGTTAATAAATACGAATTTGACGGAAAATTAGAAAAATCCTCGTTTATCAAACTTGTCAAACAGCTCAAAAATGATTCCAAAGGTCAAGTTAAAAAGCAATGTCGATTAGGAATTCCTCAGGCACACAGGTGGCTGGAGGAAGTAAACCGTAGGGAACAAAAAAGCAAAGATTTAAAAACAATGTTTTTAGATAAGGAGGATAATAACTTAGTAATAGCATCAGCACCTCTGCCTCCTTTACCAGAATATGAAGCAAGTGAACAAGTTAGTCCACCTCCACTATATCCTGTGGATAGAGATATTATGAAACTAAAACTGACTAAAGTTAGAGATCACATCAGGACCAGGTCCCAAACAAATGCAGGTAACTCAGATGAAGGCATCGAGGTATGGCAAATGGTTAAGAATTCACAATCTATAAGTGAAGAAGAAGAAATATGCCCACTTATACCCAATCCTCAGGCAGGTCAAGACAATCATATAGACCTTGGACTCCGGAAGATATCCGGAAAGCCACTGAGGGAATCCCCCATCCAAAGGCTAATTTTAGAAAATTCTCAGAAGATTTACAAGGAATGAGGCTGAGTTATAATCTAAACGGAGAAGAGATAGAAAAGGTAGTTAGACAGATTTTAGGGCCAGATTGGTACATGATTAGTGGGAACTGGAATCCCCATGATGCTGCACAAAGACCCCTCCCACATAGCAGCGCAGAATTAGACACCAGAGTGAAAGGTCTGACAGACCGCATCTCTGAAAAATGGAAACCTAGGGCAGACTGGACTTGTATTAATCAATGCATCCAACAAGAAGGTGAAACAATTGACCGGTATTATGCCAGATTGTTAGAATGTTTTAATAATCACTGTGGAATGCAGATTCCTGAAGATCAAACACAAGATTCCCCATATGAACAGCAGTTAAAGAATGCATTTTTAAAAGGCAGTAGCACACCTATAAGCAGTTTTATTACAAAACACATAGTAGACCATCGTACAAGCAGGTTACAATCATTACTTGAATATGCTAGGCATGCCGAAAGGCATTTTAATAGCAAAAAGAAAAAGAAAGCTCAAGAATTTTCTGTAGAAGTTGGAGCAGAATTTTATGTAGCACAGTCTGGGAAAAAAGGCAAGAGAAATGCACAGGGAAACAAATAATCTGATCAATGATCAGAGGTCTTTGAAGGGCGGAAGAAAAGGGGAGAGTGTTTTAAATGCGGCAAAAAGGGACATTTGGCAAGGGATTGCAAGAAAAACAAAAAGGCAACAACGGAAGATAAGGAGGGTGAGGACTGACTGTATGGTAGTCAGGAATCACTAGAAGGGGCTAGCGAAGAAAGGACAAATGAGAATGTGATAGAAGGAGTAGAGGATGTGCAGGAAGTTAGTGACAATGGAGAAAAAGAGATATTAGACCTAGCTTTATTGAGCTTGGAGCTTTATTTAGCAGACACAAAACCAGAAGTTACACTCTTGGCAGAAGGGGGGGAAGTCAAATTCTTGTGTGACTCAGGGGCATCAAGAACCCTGATACATCCCTCCAAACTGCCAGAAAACACAGAGTCACCTGATTATATACTGGTCAAAGCAGCTAATGGACAGCTGTATCGGGAGCCTCTCTCCCGTAATATTGCAATAACTGATCCAGTTTCAGGATTGACACAAAGAAGCAAAATTTTAGTTTCTGCAAAATGCCCAGTAAACCTCTTGGGCAGAGACCTTATGCAGCTATTTGGTATAGCAGTAGTCCCAACCATGCAGGGTATGGAAGCACAGCGACAAATTGATACCTTTGCAGTGCAATCGGAGGGTGAAATGTTTTATTGGTACAGCCAGGACTTGGTTATGACTGGTCCAGGGACTGTGACCAAGGAGTTAATGAATGTAGCCATCAGCAAGTTCCCCTCCCTTGACATTGATAAGCAATGCCTGTTGCACTGTACCCTGTATTATTGTAACACACCAGGACCTGATAAAGAATATGAGCAAGCATTATTTAAGAATCATGCAAACAGATTGATATTGCGTAACCTATACTGGGACACAGAAGGGAACAGTGTAGCCAGCTGTTCATTGCCCCAGGAGTTCTTTGCACTTTATAAATCTAATCGATTACCACATGTTAGCTTAACCAAAAACAGAAACCTAGAATGGGCAGACCTAGGAGAAAAAGTTACAAGATGGGAGAAACAAACAGAACTAGAACTGTCAGAACAGGGAATACAAACACAAAAGTTGAATTGGATAACTCAGACCCACCCAGCCGTACACTTGCAGTCTAGCAAGGACAGCTGATTAGCACTCCTATTAAAGGAGAAAGAGAATGTCTTACAAAATATACCAGAAACTCTTTGGTCAACAGGAAAATCAGATGTAGGACTTATTCATACAGCGGGACCAGTTACTATCATGCCAAAATCAGCATTCAGACCACAAAAAAGGCAGTATCCCTTAAGAAAAGATGCAGAGGCAGGGATAAAGCCTATTATAGCAGCCTTACTTAAAGGGGGAATACTGGTAGAATCTCCCGATTCACCATGTAACACACCCTTATTTCCAGTTAAAAAGGCCAATGGAGAATGGTGTATGGTCCAGGACCTACAAGCTGTAAATGATGCAGTAATATCAAGGGCACCCACAGTGCCAGATCCACACACCCTGTTGAATGATTTGAAACCTCAACAAAAGTATTTCTCTGTGGTAGACATCAGCAATGTGTTCTTTTCGATACCAATACACCCTGACAGCCATTATTGGTTTGCATTTACATTTCAGGGGAAAAGGTATACATATACGTGACTACCACAGGGATATTGTGAAAGGCCAACGATATTCTCACAAGAAATGGCAAGCAACTTGGCAGGATTCACCCCACCAAAAGGCAGTCAGATTTTACTTTATGTTGATGACATCTTGCAGGCAGCCCCCACCCAGAAGGATTGCAGAGAAGATACCATAGCACTTCTACGATTTTTAGCCGCTGAAGGACATAAAGTAAATAAAAGTAAACTGCAGCTTTGGAAAAAACAAGTCAAATACTTGGGATATGTAATATCAAAGGAAGGTAGACCATTAGATGAGGACAGAAAAATAGCAATTTTGCAAGCACCAAAACCTACTACCAAGAAGGAAATGATGTCCTTCCTGGGTACAACGAATTTTTGCTGGAGCTTGATTCCAAACTATGCCTTGGAATCCGCACCTCTGACTGACCTTATATATAAAAAGCCTATGGCAGCACAGGATTTGTTGCAATGGACACCAGAGGCAGAATCTGCCTTCTGTAAACTAAAGCAGTTAATAGCGTCCTCATTAGTTCTGGGATTGCCAAACTACCATAAACGTTTTTTCCAAATTGTAGATTGTAAGCAGGGTTACATGACATCAGTATTAACACAACAGCATGGGGACAAGCAACGCCCCATTGCTTACTATTCATCACAACTAGACCCAGTGGCACAGTCCTTACCTCAGTGTGTACAAGCAGTAGTTGCAGCTGCAATGGCTGTACAGGCTTCAGCCTCAGCAGTCTTATTCCACCCTCTCACTTTGAGAGTACCTCATGCAGTCACGATTATTTTACCACAAGAAAAAGTGGCATATCTTTCCCCTGCTAGGCATGTTTCCTGTATGACTATACTGTTGAGCCAAATTCATATAACAACTGAACGATGCACAACTTTGAATCCTTCTACTCTGCTCCCGACCCCTGCAGATGGCACACCACACAGCTGCTTGCAGGTAATTGAGCAAAAGACACTACCTAGAAAAGATCTCATGGACGTCTCCTTGGATAATGCCGAGGTGACATACTACGTGGATGGCTCATGCAAAAGGGGTCCTGCAGGACAGAACCTAGTAGGATATGCAGTAGTCTCTGATACTGGGATTATAGAAGCAAAACCATTACCACACAACTTATCTGCACAGGCAGCAGAATTGATTGCCCTGACATGGGCATGTACTTTAGCAAAGGGTAAATGTGTAAACATTTTTACTGATAGCCCGTACGCTTTTTCTACTGTACATGTTTTTGCGCAACAGTGGAAAAACCGGCGAATGATAACATCTACTGGCAAACCTATAAATCATGCACAGTTTATTTTAGATCTTTTAGAATCTATTCAGTTACCTCAGAAAATAGCCATTTGTAAATGCACAGCTCACACCAAGCAACAAGATAGAATTTCAAAAGGTTATGCGAGAGCTGATACAGCTGCAAAACAAGCAGCCACAGAAGTATTTCTTTTAAATGAGGAATTACAACCCTCTGAGATTTTAGATTTAGAAATGTTAAAAACAATGCAGACACTCACTACACAAGCTGAAAAACAACACTGGATAAAACGAGGAGCAATCCTTGAAAAGGGGCTGTACATCTCTAGAGAGGGAAAACCGATACTACCCTCTAATTTGTTCCGATATGCAGCTTTGTTGAGCCATGGGCAGTGCCATGTCTTAACAGGGGGGATGGTACAGCTGGTGAACCAGGTGTTCACAGCATACGGATTTACAAACTTCTCTAAAAAATTTTGTTTGATTTGTCAGATTTGTAACAAACATCATGCACAAGGGGCGATAAAGCCCAAGCAAGGTAGTTTCCCTACACCACCATATCCGTTTCACACTATCTGTATGGATTTCATAGAATTGAACAAATGTGAAAATAAGAAGTATTGTCTTGTCATTGTAGATATGTTTTCCAGATGGATGGAAGCCTTTCCAACCAAAAATCCAGATGCAGCCACGGTGGCAAAAGTTCTTGTCAAAGAAATCATTCCCAGATTTGGTATTCCGGAAAGAATCTACAGTGACAATGGTACACACTTTGTAAATCAAACCATACAGCAGTTGAGTAAGCATTTTGGTATTTCTTTAAAAAATCATTGTGCATACCATCCACAATCTGCAGGGCTAGTTGAAAGGCATAATGGTATACTAAAAAACAAATTGAAAAAAATTAATATCTGAAACAGGGAAAAACTGGTTATACTGTTTGCCCCTGGCACTGTTGAGCATGAGAACTGTCCCTACAGCAAAAGGATTGACTCCTTTTGAAAAATTATTTGGAAGGACTTATTATACACCCCAGTGGAAACTTCTCATGTCATCAGACCAGGAAGCTGATTTTACACTAGCTGAATATATGAAAAAGTTGTTGAGTTCTAAACATCTGTTGCAGTTAAATTCTGTTTCAGATAGAAAACAAACTGAGACATCAGAAGTGGCAGTATCGCCTGGAGATTGGGTGTGGATCAAAAACATCAAGAGGAAGAACTGGTCATCACCAAGGTGGGAAGGTCCCTACCAGGTGCTTCTTTAGATACCCACTGCAGTCAAGATAGCAGAATGAGCTTCATGGATACACCTGATGCACTGCAAACTGGTTAAAAACTTTGAGTTGGACAAAAATCTTAGCTCTCCATCGGGGCCCTCAGCACAAAGTCTGGCTACAAAGGGGGGTCAAATCAATAGGATTGATCCGTCTCATCCCCAGTGAAGAAACCTTCGGTGCTGAAGGTCCTATTAGGGCAGAGAGTAAGAGCACATGTCCAAAGTGAAGATAGCAGAATCCAGTAAGATCCAAATACACCTACTTTGAAGAGTCGGAGAAAACAGAAATGCAGAACAACCGTTTCCACAAAAGTATTGCATAACCATCCTGTTGACTGTACTAGTGACAATAATCTTTTTGTTGTGGCCATTCCTTTTCCCAGCCACACAAACTGGACTGAACAAGTGTGCAGAGTGGCACCCAAACTTTAACACTTACCAGGTAATCAAATATGTGTATGCTGAAACTTTCAATGTTTCGAATTGCTGGATTTGCATAGCTTTACCAACAGCATATGGGGGGTTACTGTTAACTTCAGTTCCCCTAGGAGCCAACAAGACCTGGGAAAACCTAATTCATGATACATTAGATGTCACATCACAAGATAAAGTAGCATTGCTCTTGTCTGTTCGACAGAAGGGAACTGTGTGTTTTTACAAGAATGATATGGTTCAGGTGGGTTGGAGCAATTGCAATGTGACTGTTCCCTATAGATGCTACACTAAACCTGATAACACCAGATCCTATTGCAACACGAGCTATGATACATTTTTTGAACTGATGCATAGGACAACTGAAGAAGTAAAACATAATGCTGATCTTTATAAGCAACTGTCCATAATCGACAAGAAAATGTTTCATGCAGAGACAGGGCATAGTAAAGTTACTACTAAAGTAGAAGATTGTTACTTTGTATGTGGTAGAAAAGTATATAAATGGTTACCTGAGAATTGGTCCGACAGTTGTTTTTTGGGGTACCTGGTTCCGGCCATACGACACACAGCGGTTTTACCTCAAGGGAAAATTTGAAATGTTCGAGAGGTCAAGAAACCTATCAATCCAGTGGGGCAAATCAATGCGCGCTGGAAAAACCATTATGCTGTGGGCGACGGACTGACACACATGGACTTGAGTGATACTGTTATATCGTGGGCAGGTGTACTGCCAGCATATGGATCAACAAAATCAATCTGGGAACTGAGAAAATTGTCTAAGCTTCTCGAAATAATGAGCAATGCAACCTTTTCTGCCCTGGAACTGGTGACTGATGAACTGAATGCCATGAGAACAGTGGTGCTTCAGAATCGCATGGCTCTTGACTTCACCCTAGCAGCAAGAGGAGGTATGTGTGCTTTAATCCAGTAGGAGTGATGTTTGTATATTCCTGACCACAAACACGAGATAGACAACCATCTCGAGATGATTCAGCAGGTGTCAGCTATGACCAAACCAGGACCAAATCCACTGATGGACTTTTTCCAGAAATTGTTTGGAGGGTGGGGCAGCATCCTGATGAACATTCTGATTTCCATCTGTATAGGAATAATCCTACTGATGGTATGTGTGTGCTGCTGTATCTCCTGCATGAAAATACTGATTAAAGACTTTGTAGACATTTCAGTTTCAGAAACCTTATACCAATACACTGAACGTGAATTGCTAAAACCTGAAAATGCTTTCATGAGCTTAAACTGAATGACTCTCTTAACTGCAAATCCTGAGTGGGAAGAGGTTAGGGGAAGAAAAAAACTGTTTATGCTTATCTTGAAAGTAGAATAAAAGTATTAAAAGGAGGGAAATGTTAGAAAAATATGTAATAGCAATATGTATGCTTAGTGCATTCAAGGTTTAAAAGGGTTAATACATTTATTCTGTTCATACTGCATGAATCTGCACAGCTATTAGAAACTTAACAAGAAGCATTTCATTTTTGCTAATGTCATGAAACTTAAAGAGATATTCATTTCTGCTTATGCTATGAGAAAGTATGCAGCTGCTAGAAGCATTGATAAAGAAAACCACAGACGCTTGAAAGTATAAACTATAGTCAGCATTACTTGCACCAAAGCTAGAAATGTACCTTGAAACTAGACATAATGTAACATATGTATTAGAACTGCACAATTGAAGAATTGAAAAGTTGAAATGGGCTAAAATAAGCCCAAGGCCAGGTTGTTTTTCTCAAAATGTTTTGCAAGCTAGCAAGTAAACTAGCCTAGTCAGCAATAAGTCTAGCAACATTTTCTGTAGAACATACAGAAAGCTGTGTCCAACTACGTCAGCAATAGAATAGTAACATTTTCTGTGTGACATGAAGAGAACTGTATAATAATAACATACTGATCACCAGAGAATTAGACAAACCTTGTGCCTACATGCTTTGTCTCCTTGCTGCAAGTAATAAAGGGTGCCTTGCTTGAACCTAACGTGTATTGGTCTTTGAAGTTTTTCCTTTGACAAAAACACTTTTTATACTTTCCTTTAAAACAGTGGTTCAGAAACTTTGGAAGCTGGAGAACCCCTTTTATAAAGGAAATATTTTGGTGGACCCCTACAATTTGAATTGCGTTTTTAGACTGATATTAATTAATAATTAATACTAAACAAAGAATATATTATGTATTATCAGTGCTTTTTTGTAAACAAAAAGGTGGCAGCATGCATATGTTGCATTTGGGTCAATCCAACTCAGCCCCCCACCTCATGCAGCCATTCCAGTGTCCCATTACTTGACTATTTCTCCCCAACTGGCAAAAACTCTATTCAAAACTCTCAGTGTGCATACTGTTTTCTGCTTTACTTCTACAATTACAGATCTTTAGATTTAATTTAAAACTTTTATTTCAAACTTTATAGCACAAACACTGATAGACATTTGCTAAACAAAGCAATACAGTCTCACAATGAAAACAGATTTAGCATTAGAACTTTTCTGCCTTTGAAACTCACATTCACTAAAACAGCATTGAAAGCCACATTAGAAGAAAATGCATGTTGCCAGTGGTGGACTAAGTTTACTTTTGAGATGTTTTCAAACCATAGGCCTCTTGTACACATTTTTAGAACCATGCAAAAGTTTTTTGATTCACCTTCCTGATTGTATAATTAAATTATAATGTGTAATAATGAAATTATATCCCTTGTATAATACAGCACCACACAAGTTTTGAACATTTTCCAGTAAGCAATGAAACAAAACATATTTACCAATAATGGAAAAACTGCCCTATTCAGAACATTTAACCATAAAAGAACAATCAAACTTCTATCATCACAGTCCACCAATATCAGTCAATATGCACAATGTCTGCAGAAGTGAAAGCCATCTGAATAATTCCACATTAAAGAGATCTGTAACTAATGAAAAAGTTGCTGCTAGCAATCAGCTTTCTATTACAGTGTTTCATCTACAAATTCAGTGCCTTCTGCCCTTGAAGAATAAATTGTCTACTATGTTACATTAAAAAATAGTAAGCTGGCAATATTACATGGATATTTTAGTGTTTCATCTACAAATGCAGTGTCTCCTGCCCTTGAAGAATAAATTGCCTATTATGTTACATTAAAAAATGGCAATCTGGTAATATTGCATGGATGGCAAACTGAAAATAGGTTTATGGTTACTAGGCATCTTATCCAAAGGAGGACATATTTAGGACTGCAGCACCCCACCCCATGAAAACATAGCATAGTATTAGCAATCCATCTACCTGCTGTGGGAGCAGAACCCACAGCCTTCTATATCAAGACAAAAACATGCTACATGTGCTACTAACACTGCTTTAAAACTTTATACCACAATAGTGATACCATTTGCTAAACAAAACAGTTGAACATTGTAAACCGACTTAGCATGAGCAGCAGTAAGCCTCTCTTCCCTTAAAGCTCACAATTCCTTGAAAAGGCACTTGAGACTAAATTCCTTGAAAAATGCACCTGAAACTCAGTTCCTTGAAAAATACAGTTTGGTAATTGTGGTAGGATTCAGGCTCTTGTTTCCTGTAGCTAAGATACAGGGTTTGAGCCTAAGAAAATTACTAACCACCTGCTAACACTAACTAGGGCATTTCACTCCCTCACCACACACCTCACCCTCTTAGTATAAGAAATCTGAACAAAGCCTAAAATAAATAGGGACAGATTGTAAATATTGTTCTCATCAACTTAGAAAATTGCTAGAATAACAGATTTGTGTTGGTATACATTTTTCTAATCTAAAGGATATGAAGTCTAAAACTCAAATGTCTGTCATTATTTAGCAACTTCAATCCCTTTTATGAGGAACAGACAAACATATAGGGCAAAAATCTGGACATTCTGCAAAATTCTGGACAGTTGAGTAGTATGCCTCCTCCTTCTTATACACACACACACACACACACACACACACACACACACACACACACACACACACACACACACACACACACACACACACACACACACACACACACACACACACACACACACACACACACACACACACACACACACACACACACACACACACACACACACACACACACACACACACACACCATACCATTTAACCTCTTACTGCAAGAAATCTGGACAAAGCCTGTCATAATTGGGGGGGGGGCAAAAGCCAAAACTAGGGACACATTTTAAATATTGCTCCTATAAACTTAGACAGTTGCTAGCACAACAAGTTTTGCATTAGTATGAATTTTCTGAAGAATATGAAGTCTAAAGCTGCCATTATTTTCTAACTTCAGTCCTCAATAATTTCCCAGGGATTTGCCAGAAAAACACAATTTTATGAGAAACAGACAAAATATGAGGCAAAAATCTGGACATTCTTCACAAACCTGGACAGTTGAGCGATATGCTACCACACCTCTCTCCCTCTTACACACACACACACACACACACACACACACACACACACACACACACACACACACACACACACACACCATAACTGCAATCTCTTAGCACAAGAAATCTGGACAAAGCTTAAATAATTAGAGGGGACAAAGGGCCAAAACTAGGGACACATTTTAAATATTGCTCTTATAAAGTTGATAGAACAACGGATTTTGCATTAGTATGAATTGTCTGAAGGATATGAAAGCTCAAATGTCTTCCATTACTTTCTGACTTCAGTCTTCAATGATTTGCCAGGGATTTGTCAGGAAAACACACTTTTATGAGAAATAGACCAAATATATTAGTCAAAAATATGGACATTCTGCAAAAATCTGGACAGTTGACAGCTACATTCTCAACTGCATCACTTCTTGTTCAAACTTTGATTTAAAAAAAAAATACCTCACAAGATCATCAGGATCCACTTTGTAGAACCAGTTTATTCTAATGGCTGGCAAAAGGGAGATACATGAAGCATACAGCAACCAACATAAATCCATGACTTTAACTGCCTTACTTGGAGGGAACAGAATAGTTGTTTAAATTACCCTCCATGTTCCAACTGCCAGGCAGAAAACACAGAGCAAGCGAGCAGGTGCTAAGCCTCAGTCACAAACGTGGAACTTGTTCCTTCTTCTTCTAAAAAATCAGGGCAAGTGGCTGCTTAGCCACAAAAGCCGCAGACAGAGAAGTCTCTGTTTTCTTTTTTTTTTTTTTGGTACATTGACTGTGAGCAGCACAGGTTTTCTTTCTTTTTTTTTTTTTTTTTTTTATGTACAATGTCAGTTGTAAGGCCTGCTCTGTGGACCTCTAGAATTTATAGTATGGACCCCCAAGGGTCACGGACCACAGTTTCGGAAATATTGCTTTAAAACTTAACCACCAATCAGTCCAATTTTTATAAATACTCTCATTTCTACATGATCTTTCCATAATCAATCAATTTCTTTTCTCATTTCTTCATTTAAATCTTTATCATTCAATCTTTTAATGTCTTTATCTATCCTTATATATTTTTCCTTTTCTTTTACTTCTACCCATTAACCAAATGGTCTGAGAAAACTGTTTCTTTTGTTCCTTTTTTTATAATTTTTAAAGTATCAGATATAAAACAATCAATTTTTGTTTTGATCTCATTTCTTTTCTATGTTCAGCGTACTTTACCCCATATATATATATATATATATATATATATATATATATATATATATTTCATAAACTGTCTTAACATCATTCCCTTACATCTCTCTTTTTCCCAAATTACAATTAAAATCTCCTATCAATATTATTTCCATATTCAATCATACGTAGTTTAAGACTCTTTGAACACTTCATCTCTTCCTTTTTAGTGACATATGCATATATTGCAATAATTCTGTATACATCCTTCTTCTATCTTATATCTAACACTGTTATTCTACCTAAGTCTACTGAAGTATAATCTAAGACCTTAACTATTTGATTATATAGGTTCATAGGTTCATAGGTTTATACTAGGCTATCTGCCCTAAGGCATTTATAAGCCTAGCCCAAATTTTTGTGGCTTACGCCACCCCTTATATGAAAAAATACTGTGCCCATTAGTTTGTTGTGCCTCTGTCCAGCAGTGACACAGAGATGATTCAGGGTAAACCTCGATCTCCCATCCACAGGTCTAGATTTCTCTTGAACAGAGTCAGCGAGGTGCTCTGCCTCACATGGACCGGGATTTTATTCCACAGCATAGGGAGTCTCTGAGTGATAAATCTATCCCTCCAGCACGTCCTATTTATATCCGTGCTAAGGTTTAAGTCACTTGCTCTAGTGGTTTTGGTGGATTTGGATTTTTGAGGTGGAGCATGTCCATTAATTCCGGGTTGGACATGGCCTTGTATGTCAGGCACATGTCACCTCTGAGCAGGCGGTATGCGACTGAATAGAGCTGGAGTTTCTTCAATCTGGCAGCATATGACAGATTTTGGAGTCCCTTTATCCTTTTGGTGAGGAACTTTTGGGGTCTCTCCAATTGCTGCAGATGTCGGGTGAGATACATCCCGAATGGGGCATTGTACTCGATCATTGGTCTGATAAGTGAAGAGTACAGGGGAACAATGACCTCACTAGATCTGGATGTGAATCCCTTCATGATCAGGTGGGCAATGTAGAAGGTCTTTCTAACCACTTTAGCAATGTGAGTGTCAAAAGAAAGGCCACTGTCAACCTGGGTCCCCAGGTCCCTGATAACCTCTTCTGTGCTTAGTGGATTGCCACCTATATGGTAGCTTGGGGTTACCTTGTTTTTCCCGAAGGGTATGACTATACATTTTTGGCGTTTAACTTCAGGCCATGGCTCTGGCACCAGCTATCTGTTTCCGTGAGTCCCTTCTGAAGGATATCCGTGTCCGATGCACTTTCCACTATGGCCCAGTTTGCAGTCGTCTGCAAACTTTGTCAGCCAAAGTCCTCCCATGTTGGCCTGTACTTCTGAGAAGTAGATGCCAAACAATAGGGGGCCAAGGACCGAGCCCTGTGGGACACCACTTGTGACCGGCTTGGAGTCTGACACAGCGCCAGCAACTCTAACCCTGTGGGTTCTGTCCTTAAGCCAGTTTGCAACCTATCTTGTGACATATGGATTTACATTTAAGCTGGTAAGTTTTTCTACAATACCCGAGTGGGGTATTGTGTCGAAAGCCTTTGCAAGGTCAAGGTAGGCTGTATGGACTGCCTTTCCCTCATCAATGGCCTTGGTGACTGTTTCGAAGAAGTCGACCAAGTTCAAAAGGCATGATCTTCCCTTGACAAAGCCAAACTGGGTCGGGTCCAATGTCTGCAAGTCCCCTATATCTTTGTTTATGAGCTCCATTATGATCCTCTCCATAGCTTTGCAGACTAGACTTGTTAAGCTTATTGGGGCGGTAATTACAAGGGTCCATAGAGGCACCGCCTTTGTGGAGTGGGACCACAGTTACCGTACGCCACTCCTTGGGCACGTATCCTGTGGTAAGGCTGAGATTAAACAGCTGCCTTATGTGCGGGTTTAATTCCTCATTTAGCTCGTGTAGCACACAGCCGGGGACACCATCCGGTCCCATTGATGCTGTGTTTTTAGCTTTAGAGAGAGCAGCTTTCACCTGCGCATTTGAGATGTCCGGGAGGCTACACTCGGCTGGGATAGTTATCTCTACTTTAGGGGGGGAGGGGGGTGAAGTTTGCACTGAACCTGTCTGCCAGTATGTTGGCAATGTCTGTGGGTTCAGTGATTTTTGTATCATTTTGGACTAATTCTGAGCATATCTGGGAGTTTCCACCCAGGTTCCTAACATAGCTGAAAAAGGCCTTATGATTGTCCTTTGAATCCATGGCAATTTTTCTCTCAAAATTGGCCTTAGTTGATTTTATGAGTGCTTGTACTTTTTTACTAATAATGATCAGGGGTGACTTCCCTTTTATGGATTTTGTTCTATCATGTAATAGCTTTCTCCTCTTATTGTAAAGTTTGTTAATGGCTGGGGTCCACCAGACTGGATGTTTGCCCTTTGTGGAAAGAGTCTTGGTTTTATTTGGGATTGCCTGATCCATGCAGTCCTGGAGGTGTTCATAGAAGGCATTTGTAAGGGCTTCAGCAGCTTGGGTTGTGGTTTCCTCTGGCTCAGGGGCCTTGAAGGATACCACACCAGTCTTGAGTAGTGTGAAGTTTGCTTTAGAGAAGTTCTTCACTATGGTCTTTTGTTTGGGGTGGGGGCGGGATGTGGATTTCCAGTGAGATTAGTTTATGATCAGATCTCACCAATGAGGGATATACTTCTGGTGTGGAGCATTTTGTCCCCATGTTTGTGACAATGAGATCTAGTATATTTTCTCCTCTCGTGGGAACAGTGACTAGCTGTTCCATGGCATTTGAATTTATGAACTCCAGGAACCGTTGGGCTAGAAAGTTAGGGCTTGAGTAATGTTCCCAGTCTATATTCGGGTAGTTGAAGTCACCCAATATGATGTTGTTTGGAGATACATTTATACCCTCCAGTGTCTTCAGGAAGGCTGTGTGGTGTTCCTGAGTTTGAGAGGGTGGCCTGTAGCATGCCACAATTTGTAGAGCAGTTTTGCCTATGGTTAGTTGCACCTGGATGGTTTCCGAAGCTTCGTGCATTGCCACCAACCTGGAGGTGTGAGTATCCTTTATGAATATGGATACACCCCCTCCTTTTGTGGTGTGGTCCGGGTTTTGGGGCCGGCATGATATGAGGTAAAACCTAATAGTGCCGGGGTGCTCTCAGGAGCCTTGAACCAGGTTTCAGTTACAGCACAGACATCGATGTTCTCCATACTGAGAAGGGCCTCGAGTGCGTGCATTTTGAGATTTAGACTTCTGGCATTGAGCAGCATTACCCTCAGTTTCTTCCCATTTTTGTTTTCTAGGGTGGTAGGTTTAGAATTTGAGCCTTGCCTAAAAAAGGCACTATGGGGGTGGCAAGAGCCTTAGCCAATATCCGAATCCCAGGGTGA
This sequence comes from Protopterus annectens, assembly GCF_019279795.1. Lineage (NCBI taxonomy): Eukaryota > Metazoa > Chordata > Ceratodontiformes > Protopteridae > Protopterus > Protopterus annectens. Next base: position 1,695,364,926 of record NC_056725.1, on the reverse strand, counting down.
CAGGTGCAAGCCGTCCCTTGAAGCAGCGTGGCTTGTCAAGCATGTCATCCCAGGCAGACAGACACTGGATCCCCTTTGAATGACACCAGACATTAAGCCAATTGTTAAAGCTGATCATCTTGTCTCTATATTGTGGCATCATTCTTGGTGAAGGAAGGATACTGCTCAGGGTTAGGGTCATACCTGCCTGGGCTACATAATCAAAGAGCTCCTCTATGTCTTTTTCATGTAGTCCAGGGAGGTCGTCTCAGGTCGTTCACACCAGCATGGACAATGACTGTGTCATATTTGTACTTGCCGTGGAGTGACCAGTGCTTGTGTTATGTGGCGGATTCTAGCGCCCGATAGGCAGCTTACTGTGACCCTCTCCTTGTTCAGCCTGGTGAGTGGGACGTCAGTGTGTCTGACTATGGAGTCAGCTATGACAAGTATGTTTGGTGTTGTATTTGGCCTTAAGGGCTGTGACTGCTTTGCACACTGCTTTTGTGGTTTATGTGTTGCTTGTGGGGTGTCTTGAGGTAGCAGTTGTTTGGGTGTCTGCTTTGGAGGCCTCTGCTGTTTAGGTAAATTTTACTCAGAGCCTCCGAGTATGTCTTTGTGTGTTTATGTGTTTGATTCAGTGGAGTGGTAGCATTATGTGAGGCTGGTTTTGTGGTGTGTGTAGTTGCCTTCTCCTCCTGTCTGGTCTTGCCAGTCCTGAGTTGAGAGAGCTCAGCCTCCAGTTTGGCTAAATAGCTGCATCTCTACAAGTATTTGTGTTATGTGGGAGGAGGAGAGGGTTGTCTGTGTACATGAGGCAGTTATAACATTGCCTCAAGATTCCCAGATTCACCAGCTGGACCGGAGAGGAGATTGACAACTGACCTTTGGACATGCTAGAATAATATTGGGAAATCCTTAATTGAAAACAAGGGCCAGTGGGGAGTGAGGGTGTAGTGCTTTTAATTTTAGTGCTGACTTATATAATTGCTTTAGTGAGCAAGTGCTAGGTAACTTGAGTGCAATGTGTTACAAGTAACTAAATGCAAATACGACAAACAGTAACTTTCTTTCAAGTGAAACAAGGAAATAAGTACAGTAAGCAATGCAGATATCACTAGTGATCCACAGAAGCGCTGAGAAGTTGCGTATGAGGTGGAATTAGCTTCCAGGGAAATAACAAGCAAACAAACAACAAGCATATAAACAAAGCTAGATTCAGTAGGCCTGGATCTAGTCTATGCTAGAGCAAACCAGGTGAACCAATTTCAGTAAGATACAGTTCAAATATTCAGGCACTATAAACCTTTAACCAGAAAATTCCCAGCTCAGAAGGGCAGAGTCCAGCCTCTTCTCCCACAAGAGTGCAGACCACGAACCTTCTTAATGTAAAATAACTGGCCTGAAGCCCAAGTGCCTAAACCAGAACTAATACACTTGGACACTGGGCTCTCAATCAGCAGTTCCCAACTTAGAAGGATGAAAGCTACCTGTCCTGCCACCACAGTGCTTGCCACAAACCTTCCTAATGTAAAACAACTGGTCTGAAGCCCAAGTGCTTAATCCAAAAGACTTGAATGATAGCTACACTTTAATCAAGTTACAACCAAGCAGTAATAAATACCATTGAATACTTTAGAGAATGTCTGGATTAGTGCTCAAGTTACACAAACAAAGCTAGATCCAGCAGGCCCGAATCCAGTCTATGCCACAGCAAACAAGGCGCACCAACTTCAGTAAGAAACAGTTCAGATATGCATGCACTATAAGCCTTTAACCAGAAATTCCCAGCTCAGAAGGGCAGAGTCCAGCCTTTCCTCCCACAAGAGTGCAGACCACGAACCCTCTTAATGTAAAATAACTGGCTTGAAAGCCCAAGTGCTTAAACCAGAATTAATACACTTTTAGAATAACAGACACTGAGCCCTCAATCAGCAGTTCTCAACCTAGAAGGATGTAAGCTACCTGTTCTGCCACAACAGTGCAGACCACAAACCCTCTCAGTGCAAAACAACTAACTGGTCCGAAGCCCAAGTGTTTAAACCAAAAGGCTTAGAATGAGTTACACCAAGCAGTAATAAATACAATTGAGTATTTTAAGATGATGCAAAAGTAAAAAAAGTAGGTAAAAACACAAGTACAGTAAAAGCAGATGAAATTTTTTTTTTTTTTTTTTTTTCTGAACAAGTGCTGAGATCAAAGAAACAGATTTGAGTGCTGAAACTAGAAAACTGGCTAGTTATAAGAAAAAAAACAAGCTAGAAGGCTTCCCTCAAACACAGAAGGGCTTGGGGCTCAGAAGCCTACAAATAGTCTGTACCACTTAACAAGAAAGGCAGGAAATAAGCTTAATTTTTTTTTTCTATTTCCCAGATGCTCTCTTTGTACACAGTAGGAGTGCCTGAAATCAGAATATGATCTCACTGCACTCAGTTGAGTGAGCAAATGAGATGGGCCCAGAGGCAGGCTGAGGGGCGGGCAGTTTCAATGCCACTAAGATTAACACCAAAACAAAAACAGGGCGAGTGGGTGGGAATAACTGAAGAGCAGAATAACTTCAGTTAAAAATTCCTTCAACACTCCTTCATACACAGTTTAAATCAATTTAAATACTGTATTTTTAAAAAAAAAGTGCAGAAAAAGGTACTTAAATTCTCTTATACGTCCAGTTGAATATAACCAAGTTCTTAGCTGGCCAAGCTGAAGTTTTAAAGCAGGAATTATTTCACATGCACCAGTTTAAATATGCAAGGACAGGAAATCAAAGAATGTGGCTACCCCCACACCTGTAATTACTAGCAAATAACAAAATTCAGCCAACACTAGCTTCAGTTCAAGTTACTGAAGAGCAGAATAACTTCAGTTAAAAATTCCTTCAACACTCCTTCATACACAGTTTAAATCAATTTAAATACTGTATTTTTAAAAAAAAAGTGCAGAAAAAGGTACTTAAATTCTCTTATACGTCCAGTTGAATATAACCAAGTTCTTAGCTGGCCAAGCTGAAGTTTTAAAGCCACCAAGTTCTTAGCTGGCCAAGCTGAAGTTTTAAACAGCAATCCCTGAACATGTATCTTTTCCCATGATCCATACAATATTCCCAGCCCATAGGTTTTCCATCTGCTTTCTTTCATCTTCTGCTAAGATTCTTGTATCCTCTAAGATAATTACATGCATACCAAGTAGTATACGCCATTCCAATACAGCTAACCTTCTTTTAACATTTTTTATATTATTAACATTTATGGATAAGACTCTCAAGTTCTTCTGGATTTATCATATTTTCATCTTACCCCTTATCTTTCTTTTTATTTTAAATAAATGAACGCAACCTGAGTAGAGTCCACCAAAAGAATCAAACAAGTCAGCAAACACCTCCTGTCTCAGAAAGAGAAACAAGCACCAGCACGACACTGTAGCACAATTCACAAAGAGTTTAATCCAAAAATTAAAATAATACACGTGTAGTTGAGCGCTTTCATCCACTGAGGACTTCTTCAGAACACTAGTTGTAACACTACTACTCCACTAAATACGTTAAAATTGTTGGTATTTGCATCACATGTCATTACATCATTAAAGATTTAAAGTGCAAATGCCTAGAAAAACCTAAAAATTCGCATAAAAATACATAAAAATACATAGAGATTGTCAGTGCATATAAAGTGCCAGTGCCTAAAAAGCTTCCATAACAGTAAACTAAAGCATAATGCTTTTAATTGTAATATGTGTATAAAACAGTCCCAATGCTATTTGGAACACCTATTTATTGTTATCCAATACAGGTTTAATGGAGACGTGTTCGTTGATGCCAGGATACTCAGAAGCATTTAATTTTACCTGCCATCTAACCTCCTTATCACTAACTGTTTTTTTAACATCTCCTCCCCTCACGTTGGCTCTAACCAATTCAAGAATTCCAAAGGTAAAATTAGAACATTCCTTGTTAAATTTTAGATGTTTCCACAAGGCGTTTGTTTCATCCTGCTTCCTGATGCTATACTGGTGGTCGTAGATCCTATTGCGTAAGCACCTGGTGGTCTTCCCTACATAAAGGCAGGGACAATGGTTGCAAACAGCCAAATATATCAAATTTGTGGATCTACAATTCCCTTTTTGAAAGTGAATTTTAGTTTTATTAAAATTCTGTAAAATTAAATCCTGTACTGTTGTTATATACTGGCACTGGGAGCAGGTCCCACATTTTGTTGTTCCCTTCTTGTTGTCAATTTTAGTCTGTTTTTTCTCCAATAAGGACTTTAAATTCAATCCATTCCTATACACAAAATGGGGCTCACCTCCCACAATGTCCCAGATCCTTTTATCTGCTCTTAATACCTTCCAATTCCTCTGAATAATTCCTTTGATATACTTGCTATGGGGTCCGTATTGTATGATGCATGCTTTCCCAAACTTGTTCGTCATATCAGTACTACTTTCATAGTTGTTCTTAGGGGGTACTGAGGTAGATCTTCCCCCTCCTAAGAGGGGTATATATTTTTTACCCCATTGTTGCCAAACATAAGTCTTAAGCTCGTTGATCATACCCTCAGGATATCCCCTTTCTAGGAAGAATATACCTATTTTCCTTAATTCTGTATCCAAATCCATAATATCAGATGTCATCCTTGCCGCTCGAATAAATTGCCCTTTTACTATGTTTCTTTTCTGGGCCCAAGGATGACTACTGTTGAAATGTAAATAGGAATTGCTGAAAGTGGTTTTCCTGAAAATATTAGACTTAAAGTTGCCCTCTTCAAGTGTAACCAACACATCAAGGTAGGAAATGCTTTTCTTATCCATGTTAATGGTAAATTTTAAGTAATCACTACAAGAGTTGAGGTGATTAAAAAAGTCATCTAACTCCCCCTTGGTCCCTTTCCAAACTAGAAAGATATCGTCTAAAAAACGAAAGTAACATCCTAGGTGTTCTGTCCACTTGGAGCTTAAGATGTATTCATTTTCCCAGTTGAACAGCACAAGGTTTGCATATATAGGGGCACAAGCGGCCCCCATCGCAACACCCTTGCATTGTCTGTAGTATTTCCCCTCGTAAAAAAAGTAGTTGTGGGTTAATACTACCTCCATAAAGTCTAGGATCAGAAGTGTTTGCTCCCAAGTGGTCTTGCCTAACTCCTGAATACTTTCCTGAAACCTTCTCATCCCATCCACATGGGACCCTGACCATCAATTTAAATTTATAGGCATTGACCAAGTTCAGCAAGACAGCAGAGGTGGTCCAGCTTCATTAAAACTACTAGCATTGGAACTTGGATGGCAGATTAGGTTGGAAACATACCACCCTCCAGGTCTCAATGAAACATGTTCTATAGGGTGCATACTCAGTTTACTCAGTCTAAAAAGATAGACATGTAACATCATGGAAATAGTCACACTTCATTGTCTATGTTCAGTAGACTAAGTGACAAAGTTCAAGTATCAAAAAGTTATGAATTAATTAATAAAGTACAATATACATTAATGAATTAATTTAATATTATTCTTATGTGATTTCAGACTTGTGTATGTATAAAGTTGATTTTTATATAGAATATATACATATATTTTATATATATGACTAAATGTAGTAAACAGAATGTATACATTAAGAGTTTTTATTGAAATTTATGTTTTTAGTACATGAGTTTTAGTTCTAAATGGATTTTAGACACTGTTTCTTTAAATGATTGTTAATTAAGATTAATTAGTTAATTATGTTTTTAGTATAAATGATGTGGATACTTTGATGAGTTTACTCTGAAGAAGTCTGCCATTAGTAGCAGACGAAAAGCGCTTAAGAAATAAACTCTTTTTGGATTATTTGTGTATTCGAATTTCGTTCCAGTTTGCTGCCTGGTATTATTTCCACTCAGTTTCCACGAGTGGTAGCATTAAGGAGTACTACGTGGTTGGCTTTTTTGAGCTTAAGACTTATGTTTGGCAACAATGGGGTAAAAAATATATACCCCTCTTAGGAGGGGGAAGATCTACCTCAGTACCCCCTAAGAACAACTATGAAAGTAGTACTGATATGACGAACAAGTTTGGGAAAGCATGCATCATACAATACGGACCCCATAGCAAGTATATCAAAGGAATTATTCAGAGGAATTGGAAGGTATTAAGAGCAGATAAAAGGATCTGGGACATTGTGGGAGGTGAGCCCCATTTTGTGTATAGGAATGGATTGAATTTAAAGTCCTTATTGGAGAAAAAACAGACTAAAATTGACAACAAGAAGGGAACAACAAAATGTGGGACCTGCTCCCAGTGCCAGTATATAACAACAGTACAGGATTTAATTTTACAGAATTTTAATAAAACTAAAATTCACTTTCAAAAAGGGAATTGTAGATCCACAAATTTGATATATTTGGCTGTTTGCAACCAGTGCCAGTATATAACAACAGTACAGGATTTAATTTTACAGAATTTTAATAAAACTAAAATTCACTTTCAAAAAGGGAATTGTAGATCCACAAATTTGATATATTTGGCTGTTTGCAACCATTGTCCCTGCTTTTATGTAGGGAAGACCACCAGGTGCTTATGCAATAGGATCTACGACCACCAGTATAGCATCAGGAAGCAGGATGAAACAAATGCCTTGTGGAAACATCTAAAATTTAACAAGGAATGTTCTAATTTTACCTTTGGAATTCTTGAATTGGTTAGAGCCAACGTGAGGGGAGGAGATGTTAAAAAAACAGTTAGTGATAAGGAGGTTAGATGGCAGGTAAAATTAAATGCTTCTGAGTATCCTGGCATCAACGAACACGTCTCCATTAAACCTGTATTGGATAACAATAAATAGGTGTTCCAAATAGCATTGGGACTGTTTTATACACATATTACAATTAAAAGCATTATGCTTTAGTTTACTGTTATGGAAGCTTTTTAGGCACTGGCACTTTATATGCACTGACAATCTCTATGTATTTTTATGTATTTTTATGCGAATTTTTAGGTTTTTCTAGGCATTTGCACTTTAAATCTTTAATGATGTAATGACATGTGATGCAAATACCAACAATTTTAACGTATTTAATGGAGTAGTAGTGTTACAACTAGTGTTCTGAAGAAGTCCTCAGTGGATGAAAGTGCTCAACTACACGTGTATTATTTTAATTTTTGGATTAAACTCTTTGTGAATTGTGCTACAGTGTCGTGCTGGTGCTTGTTTCTCTTTCTGAGACAGGAGGTGTTTGCTGACTTGTTTGTTTCTTTCTTTTTATTTTCTTTGATAATCACACTTTTAAATGTTCTTTTCCTTTCATCCTTCTCACTATTGATTTTTTTTAGCTCTTACTATTTTCCAGTTACTATCTTCCCCTTCGCTTGTTTCCAGTACTAATTCCTGACCTTTGTTATTTTCGTTTTCTTTATACTTTGTGTTTTTATTTTCTTCTTGTATGATATTTTGTTTTTCGTGTGCATGCTTTACATTTTTTGCTGCATCATGTACATATATTCTGTGTCTGCTCTTTTTGTTCAACATGTAAGTGTTCATCACAATTAACTGAGTCCACGGACTACAGTCTTCACTTTTTTCAGACCTCTCTAAAATTTCCCCATATATTGCCCAGTCTCAGATATAATGTCACAAAAAGTTTCTCTGTTAAAATGAATAACGGCTCTTACCTTATTAGATGATATTCAAAAGGCTGCAATAACTCTGTCCCATACCTTATATCATTTCAGCCCTTTTTCTTCCTTACTATGAGGATGTCCAACAAACGTCTTCTTTGTGACCTCTCTTCCTCTCTCTCCATATCTTATTTGCTTCTTACCTTCTTTCAGTATCATAGCATATGATTTTTCAGTTTCTGCATAATCAGTTAAAATAATCATCCCGCAACCCTCCTGACTGGAGGGTTGTAATAATGCAGTCTTGTGTTGCAACCCGTGGCTCAAAAGAAGTTACACTGAAACAGATCCTACGAATCTTCTGCACATCCTTCCAACTTCTTTGTCTACTTTTTAAAAGGCTCATCCACCTTTTTTAATGTCTCTGACACACTGTCATCTCTTCCAAATGCCTCCTTAACTTTTGACTCCTTCTCCAACATAAACAATACCTTTGTTGACCGACAATCAGCATTCAACTAAGAAACATCACTCTTTCAAACCTCCATGTTTTCTCTCAAAATCTTCCTGCTTCTCTGGGCTGCCTCTGCGCCCAGAATGGAAAACAAGAAATGCAACTGCAAACAGCATCCCTGTATGCAAAAGAGTAGGGGAAGTTCCCCAGTGCCCTATAAATACAACCTCAAGTCCCTACTGGGTCTAACCTGGTCAACAAAAGGATAAATAAATAAAAAAAAACATTTTCTGACCATTTCATGTAGATTTATCTGACTCTGCAGATAGTGCCATTTAGTAAACATTTGAATTAACCTGTCTGCATTGTGTCTTGAATAATATCAGCACCTAATAATACTGTCACTATGACAATGTCCTGAGAGTACTTGTTTTTCTATTCTTTAAATGTAAAAATATTTAAAAATAAAAACAACCAGTTTCAAATTAATTGACTGCAATTTTAACCTGCAGTGAATGAAGGCTGTCTTCTTATTATTCAGCATACATTCTTCATTCTTATTCTTCAATACAGTAACAAGATGTGGCTTCCAGTCCAGTCTTGTGTTAATGTGTGACTTAAGCAGTTATATCAACCGTTTAGAAAACAGTGTGAGTGATTTCAGAACTTCTCTGCTTTTCACTTTTTCCCAAGAATAAGCAGATATTCAGTCAGCTGTCCAGATGATTCCCCCCTCTTTAGGCTATCTCTATGTTGCAGAAGTAAAAAGCCCTGACTAAAACCTAGGTGACCTAGTAGCCAATGGAGGAACCAATGAAGGGAAGGTGGAACTCAGTGTCTGATGTTGGCTCACCAATCATGGAAGTAATGATAGCAGCTTCAATCGCTACATAACTGGCTGCCATTAGAGGCAGGACACTCAGCATGCAGGAATCATAAGTGCCCACCAAACCATGGGGTCTGTATTACTTCATCAAAAACTGACTTCAGTGAATGGTCATTCATCGAACATTCACATCAGCAAATGTGTTTCCCAGAGCAGTGAGTTACTTCACCAACATACCGACCCTCACACACACTGCAGTATATCAAACCCACCAAGGTGGGGGGCTATGCCCCCCACTTACCCCCCCCTCACTTATATATACCAACTCTGAGATCACACTATAGCAGGAAAACAGGCACATTTCCTAATCCTGACTAATATAGACCCAAACCATGTACAGCACAACAGTCATGTGAACAAGAGTGTGGGGATGTCAGGCTGCTGTGGGAAATAGAACATTGGTCAGGTTTAATAAGCACCTGCTATGGCTATGGGAAATAGAACATTGGTCAGGTTTAATAAGCACCTGCTATGGCTGTGGGAAATAGAACATTGGTCAGGTTTAATAAGCACCTGCTATGGCTGTGGGAAATAGAACATTGGTCAGGTTTAATAAGCACCTGCTATGGCTGTGGGAAATAGAACATTGGTCAGGTTTAATAAGCACCTGCTATGGCTGTGGGAAATAGAACATTGGTCAGGTTTAATAAGCACCTGCTATGGCTGTGGGAAATAGAACATTGGTCAGGTTTAATAAGCACCTGCTATGGCTGTGGGAAATAGAACATTGGTCAGGTTTAATAAGCACCTGCTATAGCTGTGGGAAATAGAACATTGGTCAGGTTTAATAAGCACCTGCTATGGCTGTGGGAAATAGAACATTGGTCAGGTTTAATAAGCACCTGCTATGGCTGTGAGAAATAGAATATTGGTCAGGTTTAATAAGCACCTGCTATGGCTGTGGGAAATAGAACATTGGTCAGGTTTAATAAGCACCTGCTATGGCTGTGGGAAATAGAACATTGGTCAGGTTTAATAAGCACCTGCTATGGCTGTTGGAAATAGAACATTGGTCAGGTTTAATAAGCACCTGCTATGGCTGTTGGAAATAGAACATTGGTCAGGTTTAATAAGCACCTGCTATGGCTGTGGGAAATAGAACATTGGTCAGGTTTAATAAGCACCTGCTATGGTTGTGGGAAATAGAACATTGGTCAGGTTTAATAAGCACCTGCTATGGCTGTGGGAAATAGAACATTGGTCAGGTTTAATAAGCACCTGCTATGGCTGTGGGAAATAGAACATTGGTCAGGTTTAATAAGCACCTGCTATGGCTGTGGGAAATAGAGTATTGGTCAGGTTTAATAAGCACCTGCTATGGCTGTGGGAAATAGAACTTTGGTCAGGTTTAATAAGCACCTGCTATGGCCGTGGGAAATAGAACATTGGTCAGGTTTAATAAGCACCTGCTATGGCTGTGGGAAATAGAACATTGGTCAGGTTTAATAAGCACCTGCTATGGCTGTGGGAAATAGAACATTGGTCAGGTTTAATAAGTACCTACTATTGCTGTGGGAAATAGAACATTGGTCAGGTTTAATAAGCACCTGCTATGGTTGTGGGAAATAGAACGTTGGTCAGGTTTAATAAGCACCTGCTATGGCTGTGGGAAATAGAACATTTTTCAGGTTTAATAAGCACCTGCTATGGCTGTGGGAAATAGAACATTGGTCAGGTTTCATAAGCACCTGCTATGGCTGTGGGAAATAGAACATTGGTCAGGTTTAATAAGCACCTGCTATGGTTGCCTGAATAATGAATGACTCTTCCTCTAGCTGACTTTCACTTGAAACCAGTCATGTAAAGAATAAGGTGCTGCTAACCTAATCTTTGGTGGAGACTAGAGATGCCCTCATGGAGTTATGAGAGTGCTAAGTAGTCACAGTAAGGAAAGGAAGAGGTGGCAGGCTGGTTAGGAGGGGGCAGTTGGTTGAAAGACAATGAGGGAAAGAAATGAAGTCTGGCAGTTGGTGTAGGTTAACTCTGTGAATTATAGTTTCTATGGCATTGGGTTTGATTCCCTTAGCTCTCATTTCCCTACTGTGTGACCTTGACCAAGTCCCTTAACCAGACAGTGTTGGGAAACACCTGGGAATTTGGGATAGGCATCTGAATGCCTCCTGGACTGCAAGTCTCATAACTACCTGTAAAAAGAAAGTTTACTCCTTCATTCAGGATTCCTTGATTGAAGAGAATTACTACTGCTATCCATTTCAATTCATTTAACTTTTTTTTTTTTTTAATATATGATTTGCAACTTTTTTGCTGTGTCTGGACTTAGTAGTTGATGACATTTTCTATCTGCAAACAATTGTTCTAATTTCTGCAAGAAAAACTACTTTTGACTTATTTTGGGGGGGGTTATTGGGAAAGGACGGGATTCTGTCATTGTTTACCATCACGGGAAGGAAAAGTAGTATAGTGGTTATAATGAGGGGAATGTCTGCAGCTTTAAGAAGACACAGAAGCACTTTCCTCTGAAGAACTTATATATTCCTTTTTGGGGGGAAATACCATAGACTACTGAAAGTTCTGGGGAGATATGTGCATTGTGAAACCACATACATATTCAGTCTATCGGGAAAATATATTTTTCCACTACTACAGTGCTTGACAGGATTAATTACTATGTATTACATACTGTATCATAGTCTACTAGAGGTTAATGGAAAGGTACTTTTTTCATAAAAATCAGAATATGTAGTTTATTTTCTCCATTGATGAAACTGCTCGAGGTTCTGTGACTGAAAATCTCTAACATACCTCTAGAAATTATTGTAAAAGTAATTATTTTGTAAGACAACATTAATAAAATTAAAGTCATTCTCCATAATGCTGAATCTGTGAAAAGAAACTCTGGCAGAATAAGTGATAAGATTAATTTCTTTGGTATTAGGACTGCTCAGTTCACAAAACATTTCCAAGATGCATCTACACTCAGCCCTTCCATAAATCCTCAGTTTTAGTATCTTCTTGTATTGCGATAAGTATCCCTAACTTTAGTTTCAGACTTTGAAGACCTCTAGCTGTAGGACTGACAGCACAATGTTCCTGGCTATAGCCTTGGGGGGGCTCCAAGGAAATCAAGCCTCAGATTATTGCAGCCCTGAAGGAAGACCTAGATTTGGACAGCTTCCTACCACAAATGCAGGTACGAAGTGTGAATCTATAGTAGTGCAGCAGCTTAGAAAGGTGCCCACAAACAGTAGAAAGTAATGTGTGGCTGTGGCAGCACTGTGGCACATAAAGCTACTGACAGAAAGCACAATGGAGACTCCTCATAGGTCTTACAAACCCAATAGGAAGTGCATCCCCCACACTAAAATGCATTAAACCTACCTAGTTACAGCCCACAACCATACAGTGACCAGTAAACATTAAAATGTTTTCCTCCTTGCAAACATGCAAAATGCATAGATATGCAATGTACAAAAGCAAAACACAGGCAAGACACTGCAGAAGGCATTCTTCACCCATGCCACCAAGCAGATATGGTTTCCCTACACTGCGTTGAGTTACAACAGAATGAGCTTTGCTTTTTTCAGTTTTGATTACCGCAAGTATAACTTGCAAACTATTAAAAACACACACACACACAAACACACACACACAAAATACTAGGTGGAAAGGCGCCAGCACCTTCATATGGTGCTTATACCCCACACCTCTTAAAATACATATATCATCTCTATGCTTGTACAACAGGTGAAAAAAGTGGAATAAACATTGAAAATGCACTACCAGCTTATACAACCCAAATAATTGCAGTTTAACAAACCACAATCTAGAATTAAATAATAAATTAATAATAAATGAAAGCCACTTAACATAACAGGCAGCAACAAAGTCTAGGAATACTGGTAAACCACAAATATAGGCACTAATTATAACCACATATTACTATATCAATAATAAAGATTAAAAAAGTCCAGTATATACTTTATTAATATTTTTAGTGCCTTGACCATTGAAGGATGCATAGGCAAGGAGCTATGAGGTTTTAATTAAATATATAACATACTTTTTGTTATTATTATTACAGTTATAGGTACTGTAAGAAAGCACATAAGAGAAAAGGCAAATAAGAAGGTCCCCTTTTCCTCACTCTAGAAAGGCAGTGCTCTTATTTGTAGACATTGTTGAGAAGTAGGTAATGGACAGGACACAGGTGAAGCCCCCCCCAAAGTACATAAGCAGAACACCTGTGATGGCAGTTTATAGGAGTAATAAAGGGGCACGACATAGTAGAAGGCCCCAACACTACAGTACACAGGCAGAACATATACAGAAGCAGCTTACAGAATGCAGAAAGGGATAGGACCCTCTACACATGCAAACAGGCAAAATGTGGAAGAAGGAAAAGCACTTATTGCTCACCACAGAACAGTGGTCCAAACACCAGCTTAATAACTAAGTACATTGCAGCACTATGGACCAATTACATCCACAGCACCACACCACTGGAACACGATAGTCTAGGGGATATATCCATTGGTATTTAAGGAGAAGGGATGGTCTCTACCAATGGAAAAGATAGGAAGAAAGAAGATACGTACATGCCTGGCACACATCTTAGCCCTGTCATGTAATCATTCACCCCTGTAAACACCATAAACACTATGCAAGGTTGTGATGGAGTAGAATAATATAGGATGCATGTCACAAAGTGCAGCCCTCCTCCTGGGACAGAACAGTTCTTGTGTCAAGTACAATATCAGAACAATGAGGTAAATGAATATAGAAGCATGGGTATATCCCCAATTGTGTTGTACCACCCAAGAGCAAGGAGTAGAGGTACAACTATATCTCTTAAATAAAGACACCAAGTGCCTATACAGATGGGTAAGTATATTATAGAGAGAAGAAATCCAAAGGCAAGATTTGCTAGAGTTACATATGGAAGAACCCAGCCCATAGCAAAGAATATGCCAGCACCACCATATCCCAAATCCAGTAAATGTGGCCTGTGTGATCATGAGGGACTGTATATCTCAGCATAGCTAGCAGAGCATCTGACATCCCACCTCCCGTGCAAAGCTGTACAAGATGTCCTGCAGGAGGTGATTGATAATGTGGTGTGCACACTGACTATCAGAAAGCCATTAGCTCAGGTAGTGACACAGGCTATGAAGAAGTGGATGCAGTAACAGCCAGACAATACTGTCACAGTGAGAGACTTTAGCCCTGGCATGTTTCTTCTACAGAAGAAGATATTTATGCATGACATGGTGAGTGCTACTACTCAGGACATCACTGCCCTGATCCTGACAACAGCACAGACTCTTACTAACATGGCATGGTCAGATGTGTTGCTGATGGATGTCACCTTTCCCACACCCATCCATGTATGCTGCCAGCTGTATAATACACATCCATGTGGGTTATGGGGATAATAGGATGATGCTGACCCTTTGTGTCACACTCTTCTTCTTCTTCTTCTTCTTCTTCTTCTTCTTCTTCTTCGCCTCCTCCTCCTCCTTTCGGCTCACATACCACAAATCACAAACAGCCTTACATTATGCTGTTAAATACTGTGGTCATTCTAGCTGAAGCACAGAAACCAACATGGTGACCACTGTACAACATAATGGACAGCAATGAATACAATTAGGGACTTTTTCTCCAAACATAACCATCATGGGTACCTCTTTCATTGTTGCAGTGGATTTGCCAGTGGTTCTAACATCACAAACAGGCAAATACCAATGGTATGAACTGCCAAATTGTCATCATTGACATACCTCTCCAGAAGACATCCCAGTAGCCCTCAAGAACCTATTGTAGATACTGCAATAGGAAGCAGCCCTCATAACCAGGTATTTTATGGGAATTCTGTATCTGGATGGCCATGATATGAAGCACCAGGGATGTGTAGAAACATAGTGTGCCACCTGTGTACACTTGGATTCTGGCGAGAGTACCCCATTGTCATGGCTGGACTTCTGCAAATGTAGAATACAGTGGAGTCATGGCATAGTTACTTGTGAGTACCTATGGAGTGTAGCATGTGGCTTATTACCACATTCCTGCAAAGACTATAGTCAGATCAGGATAGGATAAGCATCCCACAGAATGTATGCTTGTGTGGGAATCAGTATCACCTAGGTGAAAGAAAATAATTATGTGCATATCCATGCCATTAGTGCTAACCATGCCATGCACACAGTGCAAAAGCAACCTTTAAAGCAGGAAAACTCCAGCACCAGGAAAACATCAGTTTGGGACAAGAATGTGATATAAAAGAACTTGAGCAAGAGGGAGTATATAAATATTTGGGAAGTGATGAAGGATCAGCAATAAAACATGAACAAATGTGAATAAAACTTAGTAAGGTATACTTTAGAAGACTTAAATTAATCCCGAGAACAGCATTGACATCTAGGAACAAGATCCAAGCTATAAGTCAATTTCCTGTTCCTGTCCTAATGTATAGTTTTGGAATGACTGACTGGCCCCAAAAAGTGTTGGACAGGTTAGATATTAAACAAAGAAGGATGCTTCATGCTCACCAAATGGTTTATAAAAATCACTGTATACCAAGATTATATATTCCCCATTCTGAAGGAGGGATGGTCCTCCTTGAAATCGATTACATGTATAGATCTGCAATCGTGGGACTCCACACATATCTACTGACCTCACAAGATCCAAATGTTGTGAAAGTTTTCAAACATGAGGAGAATAAATCTAAGATGACGTCTCTGCTTAATTTAGCAGAAGCATATTGATGTCAAGCAGGAATGGAAATCAAACCAGAAGTAGATAAAAACCAGGAGGCAACTGAATGTGCCAGAATACAAAAAAAGAATATAAGGTGAAGGACCAGATGAGAAGGCAAGAAATGTGGAAAAAACATAAATGTAGTTGCAAGTATAGAAAACTTCTGGAAGAGTCTCATATTGATCAAGAACAAACACAGGAGTGGTTAAGGAGAGGTGAATTCAAGCCAAGAAATGAAAGGTGAAAATTGGCAGCCCATAATAGTGGGCTACATACATGCTGGTTTACAAAGTCCATTGAATATGTTGGAGAAACAAACAAATGTAGATTTTGTAAAACCGAATTGCAAACAGTCACACACCTTGTTGATGGTTGTGACACACTAATTGCAGAAGGACTGTATACTGAAAGGCATAATAATGTGGCGAGAATGTTGCACTGGGGAATGTGCAAACATTATGGTATTGAAGTGGCTGAAAATCACTGGAAACATGAGCCACAAAGCATCATAGAAAATGATGATGGTTATATCACATGGGATCACCCATTACCAACAGTCCAAACAATAGATGCTAGAAAACCAGATATAGTGGTCCAAGAAAAGAAGATAAAAGTAGCATCGATCACTGAAATTGCCACACCCAGTGACTATAGTGTCTTGTGTACAGAGAGACACAAAGTCATAAAATACTAGGATCTGCAGATGGAAACAAGAGCAATGTGTAAGAAAGATACCCAGACAGTTCCAATAGTAGTAGGAAAAATGGGTCTTATAAAAAAGAATTTACAGTTGTATTTAGATATGTTACCAATACATGTAACTCCATACTAATTGCAGAAGGAGTCATTACTGGGCATATTGCGGGTGCTGCGAAGAGCACTACTGGCTGACATCAAAGAGTGAAACAATACTAATTTCATGAACTTTAATCGTACTTTCACTTCAGAATGGGGTCCATTCCCATCATGGTATTAGAAATCCAAAAGAGTTGGAGAAATTAAAAATGGCAGACATCAAAGTCATTATTTTAGGTGTACGCAAGGTCCTTTGAGAAAACCCTCTACTACCTACTGTAAGAAATGATAATACTGTACCGTACTGTAATTAGCTGGAAACACTGTATGCAATGTGACTGAGAAGCAAAAGTCTTTATCTGTTAATTACCCAAGCATGTGCTGAACAGGTGCCAGTCTCTCCTTTATGGCCAAGTCTTGTGCACTTTTCAGAATTAATTTCCAAAACACTGTAGTTCATTGAATAAGGCTTTATTAAATGTTCACAACATCTGAATACTGTCTTCATTAACAGTACTGACAATTAGTGTTCAAAGTTACTGCACGTCATATTCTGATTGTCCTGCACAATGTGAACTAACATAGTCTTTATATGACCTGTCTTCTGCACTCAGGCTCGAATGTCTGTCACCTTCTCTGAGGTACAGGTCGAATGAACTTACAAACCTTAACTGAACTGCTATTCTGAACACAACATATTATATTGCTTCAGTCCAGTAATTTTCCTTATTTACTTTTTCTAACCTTGGTCTCAGGCTTTGTCTCGTATGTGCAACATTCAATTAAGGAACATTCAGTAGCTAGCAAAATTGTATCGTTCCCTTGAGAAAAGAACATTCTGTCTGCACACTTTATGCTTATCTTTCCTTTTTAATAAACTGTCTCAAATGCTTGGCCAGCAAGGTTATTTTCCTTTCCGCTTAACTGTTTTTTTTGCATAAATGAAATGCAATTTATTTTACCCTTTAGCGTGTCTAATGTTTAATAACTACTTTAAAATGGAAGATCCTAATCTAACACCTACTATGAAAAAGATACCTGGACATCTGTTGTGAGATGTATAAGCTGCCATTGCTACCACTTATCTTTACTAGCTGTAGGAGTGGGTCCCTATTAGTGTGTACCACTCACAAATGCTCATACACATATCTCTGCATTACTCCATTATTTCTCTGTGTCTTCCACCTCTTGAACTGTGTGCCTCTGTCATCATCTGCCATTTGCACTTTGTGTGAGTCCTTGGTCTCACTTTTGTCTTCATTTCAGTTTAGGGTATTTGCAAATCAGCCTTTTGTAATTCTTTTTTTTTTTTCTCATTTTGAATTCTGGTATGATAGTATCAGCCTTATCACACTGTGATCATCTCCATGTTTGCATTTACATTTCCAAAACCAAATGTTTCTCTTGCTTGTCCTTCACACATTCAACAGGAAACAATTTGAGTATCACATCCAGTGGATAGTGTTTTTTTTTTGAAAGTCACAGAGAAAGGACCAAATAGTCATTAAACTTTGCAATGGAAGCAGAGGATGTTTAAAGGGATGTACCTCTAGACAGTCCTAAAGAGTTTTACTATATTAGTCACAGCAAAAAAAAAAAAGTTTGAAAGCCACCTCTATACATTGTTCAGTAACTTTCTTGTCCTGTTTCCCTTTAGCAAAGAAAACAAGGAATTGGTTATAATGTTTTAGTCCTATCAACATAATATTTGAGAAGTCTACAGACATCTATGGTATGGAGAAGCCATTGCCTGGGAGGGGAATGTTGCAGGAAGAGACATGAAAGTGGCAAGAATGATTAATGTTGAACTCAGTGGCTAGTTTTAGAATAAAATGAGGGTTTATAAACAAGGAAACCATTCTTTTATAAATATCCAGATACTGTAAATAACCTAAGACATGAAGCTCTGAAATCCTTTTGGCTGAAGTAGTTGCAAAGAGCTAATGAACCTTCCATTAAAAAGGTGAAATCTACCGATGAAGTCAGCCCAGGGGGTGGTAATGTGAGTTTGTCCAACATATAAATATCCAGTAGGTGGACCTGGCATATAAGGAAGGCCAAAGAATGAAGGTATCTCTTGAGAATGGTTTGCATATTTTAAAAGAAGTTAAGGGGGCAGAATCCTGCTCAAAATAAAAAGTAGAAAAGGCTACCAAGTGTACTTTAATTGTTGTTTGACTAAAATCTGAATCAGAGAGTGTAGGCAAACACTGAAGCATCCTGAGAGTTGGTGAAGTAAATGATATAGTTACGTATGTTGCAGAATCCTGGACCAAGAAACATTTTCATTTTTTTTTCTAAGAACGCTTTACAATGGCTTCTACCCTGTCAAGAAATGTAATGAGCCCACTTCTAGTGGAAATGGAGTGATCATGTTGATTATTTGAGTGCATGGAGAGTCCTGAAGAATGTGGGACACTGATATGGAAAGTGAAATGGGTTGTGGATGGGAAGAGACAAATCCTTAAGGTATTATCATGAAGAACTGAAAGACACATCTGTCTGGGTCAATAACAGACAATGAAAACCATCCTGCTTTTGAGTTTCCTGTCCTTTGGAAGAAACACGGACATCAGTAATAGGAAGGAAATGTATACAAAGTTCCTTTTTGCCAAAGCAAGTTTAATGTAGTCTATGACTTTCATGTGGAGGAGAAATTAAGGAAAATAATTTTTGACCCTGGTTTTGAACAGTAAAAGTAAAAGGTTGTGTTGTAGATGCCACAATTTTCTGGATATGGCTCTATTTGTGGACATACTTAGGGACAGTTCATGTTGAAGCATATTATAGCTTGATCTATGTGCAAGAGAGTCAGATTATTTGGAGATGTGTACAGCTGTGAAAGAGACAAAGACTTTAAAATCCAATGCAAGCTTGATGCACACGGAAATACCCCTGTTCACAGTCCCATGATTGAGGAACCATGGTTACAAAGACTGCCAAACCTCTATAAGTCTAAGACACATATGAGCCAGAACTGATTTATGGCAAATCATTTGGGTGAAGTTGAAAAAAATTTTCTGCTCCATTACTGGAAAAAATATCAGATAAATCCTTAAATTCAGAGAACAATTTAATAAAAAAGTCATTGGTTGTACCAGAGTCAAATGTGATTCTGCATAATGAACAGCGCTCTCCAGTCATACAGGTATCAAAACAATTAGTCACTTCAGTTTCATGGCTGTTACCACTGCTGCCATGCAAACAGTGAAACCCTGAGAATTCATGGGAGGTGGCATGACAGAGATCTGACGTAATAGTGACTGGCCCATACACTGAGGTGTAAATGCCTCTAAGAGTGCCTTATAACCTTGATATGCAGATAAGTCTCCTGAAAGTCCTTACAGTACATCTCTTTTCATCTTGAAATCAAGGGGAGAAAAACTGAATAGCATGCCATGTGAAAAGACTGGGAATAAAACTGCTGAGGCTTCTGTGATACAGAATCATCCTAGGGTCCCTTGTTTCCTTTGGAACCAATAAGAAAACAAATAAATTGAAGTTCTTGTCTGTCATAAAAGATTAAATAAGAAGAGCTTACACATCTCCACCCTTGCTATTTTCTTATGATGGGGCAGAATGTCAAGCAAGGCAAGGGACTGGGGATTAGGAGAGAACATAACTTTAATGATACCACAATATAAGGACAAAATGATTGACTTCAACAATTGGCTAAGCTTCTGGTGTCATTCAAAGGGGATCCAGTATCTGTCTGCCTGGGATGACATGATCAACAGACCACGATGCTTTGCCAGAGATGGTCTGCACCTGTCGCCCCTGAGATTCAGGTTACTGGCTAAGGCTCTTGCCACCCCTATAGTGCCTTTTTAGGCAAAGTTCAAAGGACAAAACCACCACCGTAACAGGTACAAGCATGCAGAATCTGAAGGTAATGCTACTCAATGCTAGAAGTCTAAACTTCAAAATGCACTCTCTCGAGGCACTCCTAAAAATGGAAAACATTGATATCTGTGCAGTAACTGAGACTTGGTTCAAGGCTCCAGAAAGCACCCCTGCAATATCAGGCTAAAACTCTTGCCACACTTTTCAGCCACCAAACCAGGACCGAAACACTAAAGGTGGAAGAGGGTCCATATTCACCAAGGATATTCACACCACCAGGTTAGTTGCCCAACACAATGCGTCTGAAATTCTCCAGGTGCAACTAACACTAGGTAAAACTGCAATCCAAATTGTAGCTTGCTACAGATCCCCCACCATGCCCCAAGATTCTCACTACTCCTTTCTAAACATACTGGAAAATATTAATATACAACCAAACACCCTAATACTGGGTGATTTCAACTACCCTGCCATTAACTGGGAAAACTACTCGTGCACCAACACCTTTGCCCAATGGTTCTTGGAATTCATAAATTCCAATGCCCTAGATCAACTAATCCATAGTCCCACCAGAGGGGTCCAATATCCTAGACCTGGTCATTACCAACATGGGAAATCGATGCTCCACACCTATGGTCACCCCCTCGTTGGTCAGGTCAGACCATAAGCTAATCACCCTTAACATCCACATCCCACCCCCACTCCCCAGTAAGAAAACCTCCATAAAAAAACTTCTCCAAGGCCAACTTCATGCTACTCAAGTCAGAAGTTAAAAACTTCATGACACCCATGCAGACGGGAACTGAAGGTTCGACTGTTGAGGCCTACACTAAGGCACTGTACGAGCACATCCCCCACTCTGGAATCATAGATAAATTTATTAAGCTGGGCATTAATCCCTATGTCACTCGATGGGTTACCAAATGGCTTACTGACAGAACCCACACTGTAAAAGTAGCTGACTCCAAATCCAGCTCCAGACAAGTGGAGTACCTCAGGGTCAGTCCTGGGACCTTTCTTGTTTGGCATCTACTTCTCTGAAGTACAGGCCAACACTAAGGGACTCTGGCTAACAAAGTTCACAGATGACTGCAAACTGGAAGCCATTATTGAATCCCCAAATGATGTGGATACTCTACAAAAGGGCCTTACAGAAACAGATGCTTGGTGCCAGAGCCATGGGCTCAAGCTCAATGCCAAGAAATGTATAGTTATCCCCTTTGGGAAAAAACATGTACCCATGAATTACACATAGGTGGCAGTACACTAAACACCTAAAGTATGATAAGAAACTTAGGGACACAGGTGGACAGTGGTCTCACCTTCAATAACCACATCGCCACAACAGTCAGGAAATCCTTCTATGTGGCACACCTCATCACTAAGGGCTTTTCATCCAGAAAAAAGGAGGTCATTGTCCCACTGTACTCATCCCTCACTAGACCCATTATAGAATACAATGCCCCATTTGGTATGTACCTCTCAAGACATCTGCAACAACTGGAAAGGCTGCAGAAATACCTCACTAAAAGAATCACAGGCCTAAAGCAGATGCCCTATGCTGACCGCTTTAAAAAACTCTGGCTATACTCTGTCGCATATCATCTACTCCAAGGCGATCTCTGCTTAACATACAAGACCATGTCAAACCCAGAGCTGTTGGACATGCTACACTTAAGGAAATCCAAATCTCTCAGAGCCACATGCTCCAGGGATCTAAATCTTGTCATCACAATAAACAAAACATGCTGGAGGTATAGGTTCCTGACACAGAGACTCCCCAGACTCTGGAAAAGACTGCCCATATGTGTCAAGCAGAGCGCCTCTTTGGCCGTCTTCAAAAGGAACCTTGATGATTGGATGGGAGAAAGGAAATTCACCCTGGGGATCACGTCAGTTGCCCTGCTAGACAAGGGCCCAGGGAAGTAAATAGTGTGGGAAGAAATAGCCAGGGAATTGTTATGGCTAGGCTTGTATAGGCCCTAGGACCGATAGCCTAATACCAACCTATGAACCTATGAACTGATAGCACATTGCTATCACTTTCTCTACCAATTATTTTTGGTGATAAACAACCACTCTAACGCATGGAGGGAGCACCTCTGTCTGGCTTTCTCTTACCAAAGTTCTGAAATCCTTTTGGCTGAAGTAATTGCAAAGAGCTAATGAACCTTCCATTAAAAAAGGTGAAATCTACAGATGTAGTCAGCCCAGGGGGTGGTAATGTGAGTTTGTCCAACATATAAATATCCAGTAGGTGGACCTGACATATAAGGGAGGCCAAAGAATGAAGGTATCTCCTGAGAATGGCTTGCATTTTTTAAAAGAAGATAAGGGGGCAGAATCCTGCTCAACATAAAAAGTAGAAATGGCTGCCAAGTGTACTTTAATTGTTGCTTGACTAAAATCTGAATCAGAGAGTGTAGGCAAACACTGAAGCATCCTGAGAGTTGGTGAAGTAAATAATATAGTTATGTATGTTGCAGAATCCTAGACCAAGAAACATTTTCATTTTTTTTTTCTAAGAAGGCTTTACAATGGCTTCTACCCTGTCAAGAAATGTAATGAGCCCACTCCTAGTGGAAATGGAGTGATCATGTTGATTATTTGAGTGCATGGAGAGTCCTGAAGAATGTGGGACACTGATATGGAAAGTGAAATGGGTTGTTAATGGGGGGAGACAAATCCTTAAGGTATTATCATGAAGAACTGAAAGACACATCTGTCTGGGTCAATAACAGACAAGGAAAACCATCCTGGTTTTGAGTTTCCTGCCCTTTGGAAGAAACACGGACATCAGTAATAGGAAGGAAATGCATACAAAGTTCCTTTTTGTCAAAGCAAGTTTAATGTAGTCCATGATGTTCATGTGGAGGAGAAATTAAGGAAAATCATTTTTGACCCTGGTTTTGAACAGTAAAAGTAAAAGGTTGTGTTGTAGATGCCACAATTCTCTGTATATGGCTCTGTTTGTGGACATACTTAGGGACAATTCATGGTGAAGCATATTATAGCTTGATCTATGTGCAATAGAGTCAGATTGTTTGGGGATGTGTGCAGCTATAAAAGAGACAAAGACTTTAAAATCCAATGCAAGCTTGATGCACACTGAAATGCCCTTGTGCACAGTCTCATGATTGAGGAACCATGGTTACAAAGACTGCCAAACCTCTATAACTCTAAGACACACGTGAGCCAGAACTGATTTATGGGAAATCATTTGGGTGAAGTTGAAAAAAATGTTTCTGCTCCATTACTAGAAAAAATATCAGATAAATCCTTAGATTCAGAGAACAATTTAATAAAAAAGTCATTGGTTGTACCAGAGTAAAATGTGATGCTGCAAAATGAACAGTGCTCTCCAGTCATACAGGTATCAAAACAATCAGTCACTTCAGTTTCATGGCTGTTACCACTGCTGCCATGCAAACAGTGAAACCCTGAGAATTCATGGGAGGTGGCATGACAGAAATCTGACTCGATAGTGCCTGGCCCATACACTGAGGTGTAAATGCCTCTTAGAGTGCCTTATAACCTTGATATGCAGATAAGTCTCCTAAAGTCCAAAAGTACATCTCTTTTCATCTTGAAATCAAGGGGAGAAAAACTGAATAGCATGCCATGTGAAAAGACTGGGAATAAAACTTCTGAGGCTTCTGTGATATAGAATCATCCTAGGGTCCCTTGTTTCCTTTGGAACCAATATGAAAACAAATAAATTGAAGTTATTGTCTGTCCTAAAGAATTAAATAAGAAGAGCTTACACATCTCCACCCTTGCTATTTTCTTATGATGGGGCAGAATGTCAAGCAAGGCAAGGGACTGGGGATTAAGAGAGAACATAACTTTAATTATACCACAATATAAGGACAAAATAATTGACTTCAACAATTGGCTAATTGTTGCCATTCAAAGGGGATCCAGTATCTGTCTGCCTGGGACGACATCATCTACAGACCATGATGCTTTGCCAGAGATGGTCTGCACCTGTCGCCCCTGGGATTCAGGTTACTGGTTAAGGCTCTTGCCACCCCTATGGTGCCTTTTTTAGGCAAAGTTCAAAGGACAAAACCACCACCGTAACAGGTACAAGCATGCAAAATCTGAAGGTAATGCTACTTAATGCTAGAAGTCTAAACTTCAAAATGCACTCTCTTGAGGCACTCCTAAAAATGGAAAACATTGATATTTGTGCAGTAACTGAGACTTGGTTCAAGGCTCCAGAAAGCACCCCTGCAATACCAGGCTACAACTCTTACCACACTTTTCAGCCACCAAACCAGGATCGAAACACTAAAGGTGGAGGAGTGTCCATATTCACCAAGGATATTCACACCACCAGGTTAGTTGCCCAACACAATGCGTCTGGAATTCTCCAGGTGCAACTAACACTAGGTAAGACTGCAATCCAAACTGTAGCTTGCTACAGATCCCACACCATGCCCCAAGATTCTCACTACTCCTTTCTAAACATACTGGAAAATATTAATATACAACCAAACACCCTAATACTGGGTGATTTCAACTACCCTGCCATTAACTGGGAAAACTACTCGTGCACCAACACCTTTGCCCAACGGTTCTTGGAATTCATAAATCCCAATGCCCTAGATCAACTAATCCATAGTCCCACCAGGGGGTCCAATATCCTAGACCTGGTCATTACCAACATGGGAAATCGATGCTCCACACCTATGGTCACCCCCCCTCATTGGTCTGGTCAGACCATAAGCTAATCATCCTTAACATCCACATCCCACCCCCACCCCCCCAGTAAGGAAACCTCAATAAAAAACTTCTCCAAGGCCAACTTCATGCTACTCAAGTCAGAAGTTACAAACTTCATGACACCCATGCAGACTGGAACTGAAAGTTCGACTGCTGAGTCCTACACTAAGGCACTGTATGAGCACATCCACTCATGCATGAATTGTGCCATCCCAGACAGAACCAAGATGCTCTCCTCCAGAAAAAGGAAGCCAATCTGGTGGTCCCCTGCCATAAACAAACTTTACAACAAAAGGAAAAAACTGTTGCAGAAAAGAGGAAAATCCCAGGATGCAAAAAACTCCCTTACCAGCTTCAGTAAGAACTGAATATACTAACTGTGTTTATTAGTTGTATCACTTTTACATCTACTTATTATGCATACTTTATTTTATCTTGTTTTGTTTTACTTGCCCTTTAAATATTGTTAATTGATTAATGAGGTGAAGCAGGTTCTGAGTTTCAATGTACTATATAATTGTAAATGTTTGTTGGAAACGTGTGATTACTCTGAAGAAGTCAGGCATTTGGCTTGACGAAAAGGGCTTAAGTCCTTTTATTATTTAGTAAAGTTTTAAACTCATTCTGTGTTGCTGGTTTACGGTTTTGTTGTTTCAAGATCCCTGAAAGTGCCTGTGGTTAGTGTAGACAACCCATATTATTGTTCAGTTCAAAGACAGTATTTCTGAAACTTCCTGTGAGAGAACAAACATCAGCTGAAGACTAAACCTTCTTCCCGCATCAGTTGAAAACTTTTACAATATATAGTGTCATCAGAACGATAAATGGGAACTTGCACACACTTCCTCATAAATCTGTTCATACAGTGTTTAGGTTTAGAATGTTCTGATTGGAGGAGGAGGCATTTTTTATTTTTTTGCTAGCTAGTAATTTTAAGGAGATATAAACTGTCACTCTTTTGGTACTTTGGTCTGCAATGGGACCAAATATAGGACAGGATGGGATGCTGTCCATGCTGCGTGACAACAAAATGTAACTGGACACTGGTTAATAAGGGAAGCCAGGTACAACATTGCAAGGTGGTGCACGATATAGTCATTTTTAAGACTGACTGAAATTTAATGTCCTGTGTATTCTGACAGGTCTGACAGGAAGTCGTCTCATCCTAGACTAACCAATCCCCGGCTGAGTCTGAAACTGGTCAGTATTGATCAATGAACTACCCTGGTAAACAAATATAAATAAATAAATAAATAAATAAATATGTCATAAGAAGCTGAATGCAGATAACATCAACTGAGCAGATATGCATCACAAATGTCCTGCTAATGTTGGAGTGTCCAGTGTGTAACCTATTAGCAGTATAACATGCCAGTGGCATTCATCCATTGACCCTTAACGTGGTCACAGGATCAGTGCTTGCAAATCACATTTACTGATGATGGCCCCTAATATGGCCACAATGGGTGTTCTGGAGACTGCCATCCCAGGTTGTGTATGTTCAAACTCTACCATGGTTGTGAGCCATAGTTTGAACATGAGGTGCATGGGAGATGAAGACCGGACTAGTGGTTGGGCATCAAGTATTAGAGGACAGGGCTACCTGAGGATAATTTTGGCCTGGATGTCCATCATTCAGCATACTCAACATCTCAAGTAAGAAGACAGCTTTCTGTCCACTGAGATTTTCATTGCTTCTAACTATATGACTGCATTCTTCTGAGTAAAGTCATGCTATTAAGCTCAGCTTGCCTTATTGCATATCATAGTGTTTTCATTCTTTCAGTTTGAGGAGGTAGCATGCTGTTTTGTAAATAAGGTTGTCAAACTAACCAGCTCTTCTCTCACAATGTACCACCATGAGCACTGTGATCTGTATCAGATTCTCTGAAGTTTTGCTTAACTGAGTTTTGTTACTATGACTTTGAAGAGTTTCTGAATGCAACTTCTTTACTGTGACATGTTTACTCTGAGCTGAATCATAATGCAATGAGGCTGGTAAAATCTTGCCTTGATTCAATGAGACCATTTTTTAAACTGCCAACATAACACCAAGACTTTCCCCCCATCTTATTTGTAAAAAGCTTTGATTATCCACATTCTTAAGAAACCATACTTAGATCTGAACATTCTGAAAATTACTAGGCTGTCTCAAACCCCCTTTTATATGTAAAGTTACTTGCAAAGTGTGTTATATACACAGATACATTCCTATTAACATCTCATGACCTCGATGATCCATGCCAATATGGTTTTATTTCTAAGAAAAGCATCAAGAAACCCCCTTAATTGAAGTGCTAGTGACCTTATTATGCATTAGATCAAATTTTGTATTCAATCCTGACTCTGATCTTTTAACTCCTTTTGATGTTGCAACTTGAAAATTTGTTTTTATTTCTAACAATGTTCTCAATCAGTCTTCCTCTTAACTTTTAGCCTACTTGAAGAAGTTAGTTTGGTGGGTGGGATAATCACCCTGATAGTTATCCTTGACAGTGCTGGATAACACAGGGCTCAGTACTGCCACATTTGATCTTCACAATGTCTGTGTTTCTGCTTAGGTAGGTCATGCCATGTGAAGATAGTCATCTGATATATGCTGATGATACTCAGCATTGCCTCACCTTTACGCAAGAGTATATACCTGAATTTTCCAAATTTGAAGACTGCTTTGAATATATCCTTCAGTGGATGCCTGCCAGTCAACTTAAACTCAGTCCAGAGAAGACTGAGGCATCACCCATCCACCCATTTTACATTTGCTGCCCTCTTATTTTGAAGGGAAATAGATTTCAATTTGTATCTGAGGTCTGTGAGCAGGATGTGATTTGTGTTGACAGACTCGCAATAGAAGATCAGCTATCAGCTGTTATCAATTCATTTCTTTTTTCACCTTAGAAATATTGCCTGCATCAGAACCTTATTATAGTGTGAACCTTTCCCTTAGCACTTTGCTTGTGGTTCTACAGAGGTTTCTCACTGCCCTGCTCTACTGTCAGGTGGAACACTAAGCCTAGCCTCAGATCTACCAACACACCTCTCACCCACTAGCCTCTCCAAATTGTGACCTTTTTCTGATCATATAACTCTACCTATCACTACACTTTCTCTAGGCAGTGTGGTCAACATGGGCATCCTGAAGCAGTATAACAAATGCCTCATATTCACTGACAACCCTTTACTCCTAGTCCACACAAACACAACATTCGATGCAACTATATCAAGAACCTTGAATCCATTCTCTCTCACACACCAGTCAGTACATATGATAATGAGCGAGTTATCAGCATGCACATCTCACCTCCTACTCCACCCAAACTCATATCATACATACCTACATATGCAGACACCAGAAAAATACCTAAACAACAGAGACCTCCCAAACACAAACACAAGTACCCTACTGTAAAAGGAAAAAACTTCAAAGACCAATGCATGTTAGGATCAAGCAAGGCACCCTTTATTACTTGCAGCAAGGAGACAAAGCATGTAGGTACAAGGTTTGTCTAATTCTCTGGTGATCAGTATGTTATTCTTATACAGTTCTTGTCATGTCACACAGAAAATGTTACTATTCTATTGCTAACGTAGTTGGACACAGCTTTCTGTATGTTTCACAGAAAATGTTACCAGACTTATTGCTGACATGGTCAGATTATTTGTCGTCTTGCAAAACACTTGAGAAAAACAACCTGGCCTTGGGCTTATTTTTAGCCCACCTGAACATTTCAATTCTTCAATTGTACAGTTCTAATACATGTGTTACATTTTGTCTAGATTTAAGGTACATTTATAGCTTTGGTACAAGTAATGCTGACTATGGTTTATACTCTCAGGCATCTATTGTTCTCTTTATCAAAGCTTCTAGCAGCTGCATATTTTTCATGGCATAAGCAGAAATGAAATGCTTCTTATTATTTTCATGACATTAGCAGAAATGAAATGTCTCTTGTTAAATTTCAAACAGCTGCGCAGATTCATGCAGTGTGAACAGAATAAATGTATTAACCCTTTTAAACTCCGAATGCTTATGCACTATTACTATTATATATTTTTCTAACATTTCCCTCCTTTTAATACTTTTATTCTACTTTCAAGATAAGCATAAACAGTTTTTTTCATCCCCCAACCTCTTCCTGCTCAGGATTTGCAGTTAGGAGAGTCATTCAGTTTAAGCTCATGAAAGCATTTTCAGTTTTTAGCAATTCAAGTTCAGCATCTTGGTATAAGGTTTCTGAAACTGAAATGTCTACAACATTTTTAATCAGTCTTTTCATGCAGGAGATGCAGCAGCAGCCACATACCACCAGTAGGATTATTCCTACACATATGGCAATCAGAATGTTCATCAGGATGCTGCCCCAACCCCCAAACAATTTCTGGAAAAAGTCCGTCAATGGATTTGGTCCTGGTTTGGTCATAGCAGACACCTGCTGAATCACCTCAAGATGGTTGTCTATCTTGTGTTTGTGGTCAGGAATATACGAACAGCACTCCTCCAGGATTAAAGCACATGTACCTCCTCTCGCCACTAGAGTGAAGTCAAGAGCCATGCGATTTTGAAGCACTACTGTTCTCATGGCATTCAGTTCATCAGTCACCAACTCTAGGGAGGAAAAGGTTGCATTACTCATTATTTCGAGAAGCTTATACAATTTTCTCAGTTCCCAGATTGATTTTGTTGCTCCATATGCTGGCATTACACTTGCCCATGATATAACAGTATCACTCAAATCCATGTGTGTCAGTCCATCACCACAGCATGATGGTTTTTCCAGCGTGCGTTGATTTGCCCCACTGGATTGACAGGCTTTTTGATTTCTTGAACATTTCGAATTTTCCCTTGAGGTAAAACTGCTGTGTGTCATATGGCCGGAACCAGGTACCCAAAAAAACAACTGCCGGACCAATTCTCAGGTAGCCATTTATATGCTTTTCTACAACATATAAGGTAACAGTCTTCTACTTTAGTAGTAACTTTACTATGCCCTGTCTCTGCATGAAACATTTTCTTGTCAATTATGGACAGTTGCTTATAAAGATCAGCATTATGTTTTACTTCTTCAGTTGTCCTATGCATCAGTTCAAAAAATGTATCATAGCTCGTGTTGCAATAGGATCTGATGTTATCAGGTTTAGTGTTGCATCTATAGGGAACAGTCACATTGTAATTGCTCCAACCCACCTTGACTGTATCATTCTTATAAAAACACACAGTTCCCTTCTGTCGAACAGACAAATGCAATGCTACTTTATCTTGTGATGTGACCTCTGTTGTATCATGAATTAGGTTTTCCCAGGTCTTGTTGGCTCCTAGGGGAACTGAAGTTAACAGTAACCCCCCATATGCTGTTGGTAAAGCTGTGCAAATCCAGCAATTTGAAACATTGAAAGTTTCAGCATACACATATTTGATTGCCTGGTAAGTGTTAAAGTTCGGGTGCCACTCTGCACGCTTGTTCAGTCCAATTTGTGTGGCTGAGAAAAGGAATGGCCACAACAAAAAGATTATTGTCACTAGTACAGTCAACAGGATGGTTATGCAATACTTTTGTGGAAACGGTTGTTCTGCATTTCTGTTTTCTCCGACTCTTCCAAGTAGGTGTATTTGGATCTTACTGGATTCTGTCATTTTCTTCTTTAGACACGTGCTCTTACTCTCTGCCCTAATAGGACCTTCAGCACCAATGGTGTCTTCACTGGGGTTGAGATGGATCAATCCTATTGATTTGACCCCCCCTTTGTAGCCAGACTTTGTGCTGAGGGCCCCGATGGAGAGGTAAGATTTTTGTCCAACTCAAAGTTCTTAACCAGTTTGCAGTGCATCAGGTGTATCCAGGAAGCTCGTTCTGCTATCTTGACTGCAGTGGGTGTCGAAAGAAGAACCTGGTAGGCATCTTCCCACCTTGGCGAAGTCCAATTCTTTCACTTGACTATCTTGATCCACACCCAGTCTCCTGGCGTCACTGCCACTTCTGATGTTTCGGTTTGTCTTCTATCTGAAACAGAATTTAACTACAACAGATGTTTAGAACTCAACAACTTTTTCATATATTCAGATAGTGTGAAATCAGCTTCCTGGTCTGATGACATGAGAAGTTTCCACTGGGGTGTATAATAAGCCCTTCCAAATAGTTTTTCAAAAGGAGTCAATCCTTTTGCTGTAGGGACAGTTCTCATGCTCAACAGTGCCAGGGGTAAACAGTACAACCAAGTTTTTCCTGTCTCAGCTATTAATTTTCTCAATTTGTTTTTTAGTATACCATTATGCCTTTCAACTAGCCCTGCAGATTGCGGATGGTATGCACAATGGTTTTTTAAAGAAATACCAAAATGCTTACTCAACTGCTGTATGCTTTGATTTACAAAGTGTGTACCATTGTCACTGCAGATTCTTTCCAGAATACCGAATCTAGGAATGATTTCTTTGACAAGTACGTTTGCCACCGTGGCTGCATCCGGATTTTTGGTTGGAAAGGCTTCCACCCATCTGGAAAACATATCTACAACAACAAGACAATACTTCTTATTTTCACATTTGTTCAATTCTATGAAATCCATACAAATAGTGTGAAACGGATATGGTGGTGTGGGGTAACTCCCTTGCTTGGGCTTTATTGCCCCTTGTGCATGATGTTTGTTACAAATCTGACATATCAAACAAAATGTTTTAGAGTAGTTTGTAAATCCGTATGCTGTGAACACCTGGTTCACCAGCTGTACCGTCCCCCCTGTTGAGACATGGCACTGCCCATGGCTCAACAATGTTGCATAGCGAAACAAATTAGAGGGTAGTATCAGCTTTCCCTCTCTAGAGATGTACAGCCCTTTTTGAGGATTGCTCCTCGTTTTATCCATCGCTGTTTTTCAGCTTGCGTAGTGAGTATCTGAATTGTTTTTAACATATCTAGATCTAAAGTTTCAGAGGGTTGTAATTCCTCATTTAAAAGAAATACTTCTGTGGCTGCTTGTTTTGCAGCTATATCAGCTCTCGCATTACCTTTTGAAATTCTATCTTGTTGCTTGGTGTGAGCTGTGCATTTACATATGGCTACTTTCTAAGGTAACTGAATAGATTCTAAAAGATCTAAAATAAACTGTGCATGATTTATAGGTTTGCCAGTAGATGTTATCATTCCCCGGTTTTTCCACTGTTGCGCAAAATCATGTACAGTAGAAAAAGAGTACTGGCTATCAGTAAAAATGTTTACACATTTACCCTTTGCTAAGGTACATGCCCATGTCAGGGCAATCAATTCTGCTGCCTGTGCAGATAAGTTGTGTGGTAAAGGTTTTGCTTCTATAATCCCAGTATCAGAGACTACTACATATCCTACTAGGTTCTGTCCTGCAGGACCTCTTTTGCACGAACCATCTATGTAATATGTCACCTCGGCATCATCCAAGGGGACATCTGTGAGATCTTTTCTAGGTAGTGTCTTTTGCTCAATTACCTGCAAGCAGCTGTGCGGTGTGCCATCTGCAGGGGTCGGGAGCAGAGTAGAAGGGTTTAAAGTTGTGCATCGTTCAATTGTCATATGAGGTTGGCTCAACAATATAGTCATACAGAAAAGATGCCTAGCAGGGGAAAGATATGCCACCTTTTCTTGTAGTAAAATAATCGTGACTGCATGAGGTACTCTCAAAGTGAGAGGGTGGAATAAGACTACTGAGGCTGAAGCCTGTACTGCCATTGCAGCTGCAACTACTGCTTGTACACAGTGGGGTAAGGACTGTGCCACTGGGTCTAGTTGTGATGAGTACTAAGCAATGGCGCATTGCTTATCCCCATGCTGTTGTGCTAACACTGATGTCATGTAACCCTGCTTACAATCTACAGTTTGGAAAAAACATTTATGGTAATTTGGCAATCCCAGAACTAATGAGGATGCTATTAACTGCTTTAGTTTACAGAAGGCAAGTTCTGCCTCTGGTGTCCATTGCAACAAATCCTGCGCTGCCATAGGCTTTTTATATATAAGGTCAGTTAGAGGTGTGGATTCCAAGGCATAGTTTGGAATCCAGCTCCGGTAAAAATTAATTGCACCCAGGAAGGACATCATTTCCTTCTTGGTAGTGGGTTTTGGTGCTTGTAAAATTGCTATTTTTCTGTCCTCATCTAATGTTCTACCTTCCTTGGATATTACATATCCTAGGTATTTTACCTGTTTTTTTCTAAAGCTGCAGTTTATGTTTATTTACCTTATGTCCCTCAGCGGCTAAAAATCACAGAAGTGCTATGGTATCTTCTTTACAACCCTGCTGGGTGGGGGCCGCCAGCAAGATGTCAACATAAAGCAAAATCTGACAGCCTTTTGGTGGGGTGAATCCTGCCAAGTTGCTTGCCATTTCTTGTGAGAATATCATTGGAATTTCACAATATCCCTGTGGTAGTCGTGTATATGTATACCTTTTCCCCTGAAATGTAAATGCAAACCAATACTGGCTGTCAGGGTGTATCGGTATTGAAAAGAATGCATTACTAATGTCTACCACAGAAAAATACTTTTGTTGAGGTTTCAAATCATTCAACAGGGTGTGTGGGTTTGGCACCATGGGTGCCCTTGATATTACTGCATCATTTACAATTTGTAAGTCCTGGACCATACACCATTCTCCATTGGCCTTTTTAACTGGAAATAAGGGTGTGTTACATGGTGAATGGGGAGATTCTACTAGTATCCTTCCTTTAAGTAAGGCTGCTATACTAGGCTTTATCCCTGCCTCTGCATATTTTCTTAAGAGATACTGTCTTTTTTGTGGTCTGAATGCTGACTTTGGTGTGATAGTAACTGGTCCCGCTGTACGAATGAGTCCTACATCTGATTTCCCTGTTGACCAGAGAGGCATTCTCTTCCTCCTTTAATAGGAGTATCAATCAGCTGTCCTTGCTAGACTGCAAGTGCACTGCTGGGTTGGTCTGAGTTATCCATTTCAACTTTTGTGCTTGTATTCCTTATTCTGACAATTCTAGTTCTGTTTGTTTTTCCCATCTCGTGACTTTTTCTCCTAGGTCTGCCCATTCTATGTTTCTGTTTTTGGTTAAGCTAACGTGGTAATCGATTAGATTTATAAAGTGCAAAGAACTCCTGGGGCAATGAACAGCTGGCTGCACTGTTCCCTTCTGTGTCCCAGTATAGGTTACGCAATATCAATCTGTTTGCATGATTCTTAAATAATTTTTGCTCATATTCCTTATCAGGTCCTGGTGTGTTACAATAATACAGGGTACAGTGCAACAGGTGTTGCTTATCTATGTCAAGGGAGGGGAACTTGCTGATGGCTAGGTTCATTAATTCTTTGGTCACAGTCCCTGGACCAGTCGAAACCAAATCCTGGCTGTACCAATAAAACATTTCACTCTCTGATTGCACTATAAAGGTGTCATTTTGTCGCTGTGCTTCCATACCCTGCATGGTTGGGACTACTGCTATACCAAATAGCTGCATGAGGTCTCTGCCCAACAGGTTTACTGGGCATTTTGCAGAAACTATAATTTTGCTTCTTTGTGTCAATCCTGAAACTGAATCAGTTATTGCAATGTCACGGGAGAGAGGCTCCCGATACAGCTGTCCCTTAGCTGCTTTGACCAGTATATAATCAGGTGACTGTGTTATCTGGTAGTTTGGAGGGGTGTATCAGGGTTCGTGATGCCCCTGAGTCACACAAAAATTTGACCTCCCTCCCTTCTACCAAAAGTGTAACTTCTGGTTTCGTGTCTGCCAAATAGAACTCCAAGCTTAATAAAGCTAGGTCTAATAACTCATTTTCTTCATTGTCACTAACTTCCTCTACTTCCTCTACTCCCTCTATCACATTCTCATTTGTCCTTTCTTCGCTAGCCCCTTCTAGTGATTCCTAACTACCATATAGTCAGTCCTCACCCTCCTTGTCTTCCGTTGTTGCCTTCTTATTTTTCTTGCAATCCCTTGCCAAATGTCCTTTTTTACCGCATTTGAAACATTCTCCCCTTTTTTTTCACCCTTCAAAGTCCTCTGATCGCTGATCAGATTGTTTGTTTCCCTGTGCATTTTTCTTGCCTTTTTTTCCAGACTGTTCTACATAAACCTGTTCCATCTTCTATAGAAAATACTTGAGCTTTCTTTTTCTTTTTGCTATTAAAATGTCATTCGGCATGCCTAGCATATTCAAGTAATGATTGTAACCTGCTTGTACGATGGTCTACCATGTGTTTTGTAATAAAACTGCATATAGGTATGCTACTGCCTTTTAAAAATGCATTCTTTAACTGCTGTTCATATGGGGAATCTTGTGTTTGATCTTCAGGAACCTGCATTCCACAGTAATTATTAAAACATTCTAACAATCTGGCATAATAATGTCAATTGTTTCACCTTCTTGTTGGATGCATTGATTAATGCAAGTCCAGTCTGCCCTAGGTTTCCATTCTTCAGAGATGCGGTCTGTAAGACCTTTTACTCTGGTGTCTAATTCTGCGCTGCTATGTGGGAGGGGTCTTTGTGCAGCATCACGGGGATTCCAGTTCCCACTAATCATGTACCAATCTGGCCCTACAATTTGTCTAACTACTTTTTCTATTTCTTCTCCATTTAGGTTATAACTCAGCCTCATTCCTTGTAAATCTTCTGAGAATTTTCTAAAATTAACTTTTGGATGGGGGATTCCCTCAGTGGCTTTCCGGAAATCTTCTGGAGTCCAAGGTTTATACACTAAGATAGTTGGGTCCTGATTGTCTTGACCTGCCTGAGGATTGGGTACTTCTATAAGCAGGCATATTTCTTCTTCTTCACCTATAGATTGTGAATTCTTTACTACTTTCCATAACTCAATACCTTCTTCTGGATTACCTGCCTTTGTTCGGGACCTGGTCTAGATGGGATCTCTAATTTTAGTCAGTTTTAATTTTACAATATCTCTATCCACAGGATATAGTGGAAGCGGACTAACTTGTTCTCTTGCTTCATATTCTGGTAAGGGAGGCGGAGGTGCTGATGCTATTACTAAGTTATTATCCTCCTTATCTAAAAACATTGCTTTTAAATCTTTGCTTTTTTGTTCCCTATGGTTTACTTCCTCCAGCCACCTGTGGAATTCCTAATCGACGTTGTTTTTTAATTCGACCTTTGGAATCATTTTTGAGCTGTTTGATAAGTTTGATAAGCGAGGATTTCTCTAATTTTCCATCAAATTCGTATTTATTAACCCATTTTGAATAATATCTAACATTGTCGGTGCGGTGGAACTGCATATATTTTGCGTCTTCCATTAACGGCGGGTTTTGGGGTCTTTTTGCGCAATTATTACCCATTTTGTTTCACCCTTTGATCGTTACTTAACTTTTCTTAATTTTTAACGTGGTACCACAGATTTTGTTATAGTCTCTTCAGAATGACTGCCTACTTATTCTGTTTCTCCTGATCTATGACAAGACAGTAATCTTTTTTGTCCTTGACTTGCAAGAAAAATACAGTCTTGACAAAAACAATACACATCTAGTCCATGATCTAAAACAGAAAACAGAAAAAAGTAGATTCGCCTTACCTGAGCCTACGTGACTGATCACCGATTCGTGGAGACCCATCCTTCAGTCACAGATCAGAAATTGCCTGGCCTCTTTTGAACGACAATTCAGTTGGAGGACTTTCCATATAAGAAGAACCGATTTGGTTTCTTCCCCGTATGGTTTCAACCACCTGGCCGTATGATCTGAGGTGAAGAGAGGGCTCCGGTTCAAAGGACCAATCTGTAAAAGGAAAAAACTTCAAAGACCAATGCACGTTAGGTTCAAGCAAGTCACCCTTTATTACTTGCAGCAAGGAGACAAAGCATGTAGGTACAAGGTTTGTCTAATTCTCTGGTGATCAGTATGTTATTTTTATCCAGTTTTCTTCATGTCACACAGAAAATATTACTATTCTATTGCTGACGTAGTTGGACACAGCTTTCTATATGTTTCACAGAAAATGTTACCAGACGTATTGCTGACATGGTCAGATTATTTGTCGTCTTGCAAAAATCTTGAGAAAAACAACCTGGCCTTGGGCTTATTTTTAGCCCACCTGAACATTTCAATTCTTCAATTGTACAGTTCTAATACATGTGTTACATTTTGTCTAGATTCAAGTTACATTTCTAGCTTTGGTACAAGTAATGCTGACTATGTTTTATACTCTCAAGCATCTATTGTTCTCTTTATCAAAGCTTCTAGCAGCTGCATATTTTTCATGGCATAAGCAGAAATGAAATGCTTCTTATTATTTTCATGACATTAGCAGAAATGAAATGTCTCTTGTTAAATTTCTAATAGCTGTGCAGATTCATGCAGTGTGAACAGAATAAATGTATTAACCCTTTTAAACTTTGAATGCTTATGCACTATTACTGTTATATATTTTTCTAACACCTACACATAATATTTCCTCTGCAGAACACATTACACATAATAGCTCATGCACCAGTGCCTCACCAGTCAAACCCTTAAGACAAAACACAAAATCAAACATACTAGTCAAAGATGATTCCATCATGATGTCCCTCTCACCAGGCTGTATAAGAAAAAAGTCATGGTCAGCTGTCTGTCTGGTGCCAGGATACGCCATATCATAGGCACTCAAGTCTCTTAACAACAGGTACTGTTATGATTCTGTCATAGTCCATGTTGGTGTGAATGATATCAGATGTACCTCTCTCGATTATATGAGGAGACATGACTGAGCTCTCAGACTATGTGGCTCAAGCAGGTATGTCCCTAGCCTTAAGCATCATTTTACCTTCACCTAGGATAATGCCTCAATGCAAACAGAAAATGATTGACTTCAATAATTGGCTTAGCTTCTGGTGTCATTCTAAGAGGATCCACTATCTGTCAGCCTGGGGTGACATGATCAACAGACCTCGATGCTTTGCCAGAGATGGTCTTCATCTGTCACCCCTGGGATTTCGGCTACTAGCTAAGGCTCTTGCCACCCCCATAGTGCCATTTTTAGGCAGTGTCTCAAGGACATAATTCCCAACATGAAAACTCCATCTAAAAATGACCTCAAGTTTATGTTGCTAAACACAAGAGTCTCAATATGAAACTGCACTCACTGGAAGCTGTCCTCACCTTAGAAGACCCAGACATTTGTGCAGTGACAGAGACCTGGTTCAAGGCTGTGGAGAGCATCCCAGCCATACTGGGTCACACCTCCTTCCACACGTTCAGGCCACAAGCTGAAGGCATGAAAACTAAAGGAGTCAGTGTATCGATATTCATTAAAGATAAATACACCCCCAGATTGGTTAGACAGCATGATTCCCTGGAGGCACTTCAGGTTCAATTAACTGTTGGTAGGACACTGATTCAAGTCATTGCCAGATACAGGTCCCCCTCCATGAATCAGTACACCCACTCTGCCAATCAAAATACATCTGAACACCATGGTTTTGGGTGATATTAACTACTCATGCTCAAACTTACTTGCCCAAAGGTTGGTCACCTTTATTAACTCCAATAACCTTGACCAGCTGGTTGACACCCCCACAAGGGGTGCCAAAATCCTGGATCTGGTACTTACCAATATGATGGATCAGTGTAGCACCCCCACTGTGAGGTCCTCCCTGGTTTGATATGACCACAAATCAGTCTCATTCAAAGTAACTATCACACCTGACCACCCCCAGCAGCAACTAAAATAAAAAACTTCTCCAAAGCAGGATGATATACAGGATGGTATAAATAGCTTCACTGCA
The DNA here is from genome assembly GCF_019279795.1 of Protopterus annectens. NCBI lineage: Eukaryota > Metazoa > Chordata > Ceratodontiformes > Protopteridae > Protopterus > Protopterus annectens. The sequence goes on along the minus strand of NC_056725.1, from coordinate 1,695,326,221 downwards.
CCTCCTCCTTCAGATGGAACTGGCAACTATGCTGAGTTCTACACCATTGCATTATATGAACACCTGTATACCTTCATTGACTCAGCTGTACCTGAAAGGACCAAAACAAGCTCTTCAAGGAAGAACAAATCTGCCTGTTGGACAACTGCCATTAACATGCTTTGCAATAAGAGGAAGACATTGCTGTCTAAGAGTAAGAGGGAGTGAGCCCTCCTAAACTGGAAACACTCTCTCCTCAGCTTAAACAAGCAAATAAGACTTCTTGTGATGTCCTCCAAAGCAAACTATGAGTCCAAAATTAGCTTTCTCAACAAAGGACAAACACAAGGCATTCTATAGTTACATCTGTAATCTAAAAAGAAAGGCCCAGATTTGTGCTGAACTGGTAGTTAATGATACCACAAATACTGAGCCCATGGACATAGCTAACTTGTTGGCCAACAGGTCCTGTGAAAACTTCACTCCCCTGTCCCGACCACACGTACCCCATGACATCCCTACTACCTGCCCCTACCTTATATCTCTAAAGAGCAGGTTGTAAATACCGTCTCTAAGGCCAAAAACACAGCATCTATGGGACCTGATAACATCCCAGGCTGCATCCTACATGGGCTCCAACATGAATTACCAACACCATTGGGTGCTCTTTTCAGTCATAGTCTAAGCACCAGCTTCATACCAGCTGAATGACACAATTGCCTACTTGGGTATCATCGAAAAGCTAACACAATTTGATGTAAATCTCTATCTTATCATGTGGCTGGCCAACTGGCTCGCCGACAGGACCCTCAAGGTCATAATAGGCACCTCCATCTCTGATAGTAGACTTGTCACTAGTGGAGTTACCCAGGGATCTATCCTGGGACTCCTGCTCTTTGGCTTCTACTTCTCAGAGGTCCAGGCAAAGACAAAAGGCTTGTGGCTGACCAAGTCTGCAGACAACTGTAAGTTGGGTGCTGTCACTGACTCCCCAAATGATGTTAACATACTGTAAGAGGGTCTCACAGCAACTAATGACTGGTCCCAAAGTCATGACCTCAAGCTAAATGAAAAAAAATGTATCATCATACCATTTGGCAAAAACACGGCCCCTACTGATTACCATATCAATGGCAACCCTCTAAGCACCCAACCTGTGGTGAGAGACCTGGGTACTCAGGTTGATAACAATCTTATATTCAACCATCATGTAGCGGCAGTGGTTAGAAAAACCTTTTACTTGGTTCCTCTCATAAGTAAAGGGATTGCATCCAGAAAAAAGGAGGTTTGCCTCTCTATACTCCTTCCTCATTAGATAAATAATTGAGAATAATGCCCCGTTTAATATTTACCTCTCCAAATATCTGCACCAACTGCAAAGGCCACATAAATACCTCAAAAAGGGAATCCATGGCTTCCAACAGCTGTCCTATGTGGACAGTCTCAAATCACTATCACTCTACTCTGTATCGTACAGATTGCTCAGCGGTGGTCTTTGTCTTGCCTACAAGGCAATCTTGGACCCTGCCTACTAGAGATGCTCCATATCTGTAAGTCTTAACTCCTCCCACATTACCCACTCGAAAGGCCTGAATCTAATAGGCAACATCAACAAAACCTGCTGGAGAGACAAGTTTGTCTCCCAGAGGCTGCCCCGTCTCTGGAATAGACGTCCCATACATGTCAATCAGAGTACCTTGTTGACCCTCTTCAAGTGCAACCTTGATGAGTAGATGGGAAACCACAAATTTGTCCCAGGGGTTCCATCTGTGTCCCTCACTGACAGGGGTAATAAGTGCTGACTGAGGTTTCTTTTTGGGGATAAACTCTTGGCTAGGCTTGTAAGGGCCCCAGGACCATTAGCCTAGTAATCTCCTATGATCCTATGAACTGTATTTGGTTGACTAAACAGATGGTTGAGATCGCACAGTTCTCAGGGTTGGGGATTATCCCCTTTCCCTGATATTGTGAGATCTCAGAATTAGCATATATAATTATCCGGTGGTGTGGTGGCAAAGGAGAAAAGATTTTTTTTGTTTTTTTTTTAGTCTAAAGATTGCATACTCCGAGGATCTTTCTCAGCGCATGCATGTAAGTGTGTCAATGTTCTCTCTGTTGGCTTTTTGCAGTTGATGTTTAGAAGGCTGACATATGGGTTACTTAATGAAAGTGAGTAGTATCATCATCATCATCATAAGCCCCCTTTTCCCCATTTTCTTATGGGGTTGGAGTATCGTATTAACTGTCGCCATCTTTTTTGATTCAATGCCAAAGTCCTGCCTTCCTCAACACTCATGCCTGTCTGTTGCAGATCTTCTCTCACACAATCCATCTACCTCTTTGCCGGACATCCTCATTTCCTCTTACCTTCTTCCTGTCTGTCCCAAATCTTCTTCACCATATTGTCTTTTGCTTTGCTGCACGTGTCCAAACCACCGTAATCTGTTCTCTTTGATCTTTTCTGCAATTGGAACTACTTTGGCTTCTGTTCTTATGTCCTCATTTCTTCATCTGTCTCACAGTATGCATTCCACTACCTTTCTCAGACTCTTTATTTCCATCACCTCTAGCTTCCTCATCTGCTCTGACTTTACTGCCCAGGTTTCTGTACCATACAGTAGTACAGGTCACACCACTGTCTTGTACACCTTATTTTTCAGCTTCTTTGGCATTCTTCTGTCATAGACTACACCTGAGACTCTATGCCAGGTGGCTGCAGCTCTTCTGGTTCTAGCTTTGATTTCTTCATTCTGACTTCCTTTCTCTTCAACCACCCCTCCCAGATACGTGAAGCTATTAACCTATTCAGCTATCTTCCCTTCTATCTCACTTCTCAGCTTCTTCTGATTTCCCCGGTTTGCTGTCATTACCACTATCTTATCTGTCCTTGGTTTCATTCCATGTGCATTAAGTTTTGCATTCCATTCCCCTATCCTTTACTGAAGTTCTTGTTCAGAGTCTGCCTGTAATGCCATATCATCTGCATACAGCAACTTTGCTGATCTGTCCCCTCTGACCTGTTTGCTAATGTAGCTCATCACCCTTATGAACAGAAGTGGGCTTAGAGCCAAACCTTGATACACACCCACTTCCACTGGGAGCTCCTCTGTGAGACCAAACACTGCTCATACTTGATTCATTGGGTCATTGTACATAGCCTGCACTAATTCTTCTGATGTTTCTGGGACTTTGAATTACTGCAGTACTGCCCAGATCAGCTTTCTTGTGACCTTGTCATATGCTTTTTCCAAGTCTAGGAATCCCCAGTTGGACTTCTTCCTCATCCATAGCTTCTTCTCAACTATCTGTCTCACTGCACACATCGAGTCAGTTGTGCTGCATCCTAATCTGAATCTGAACTGCTCATCTCCTATCTTACATTCCACTACTCTGCATATCCATTTATCAGTCACCCTCTCCAGAACTTTCATGCAAGTGACAGAAGTTTGATGCTCCTGTACTGTCCATAGGTGTGGATGTCCCCTTTGTTCTTGTACACTGGCATGAGTATACTTAATTGCAAGTCCTCTAGGATATGCCTTTCTCTCCACACTGCTATGAGTATTCTCAGGAGACATTTTTCCCTGTCTCACTCAACATCTTTATTATATCTGCTGTGGCCTCATCTCAGCCTGCTGCTTTCCCTGACTTCATCTTCCTTAATGCTGTTCTTACTTCTTCTAGGGTGGGCTCCTCTTCTTCTCTCATCATAGCCTGTGCCTGGGCAGTACAGTTTCTGTGGGGTTTTCTTCATTTAGAATCTGCTGGAAATACTGCTTCCATCTACCTTTAATGTCTTGTGGACTGGTGAGCAGGTTGTTGCTGGCATCCCTTATGAAGGGTGTCTGACTATCTTCTTTATCTTTCTGTTTTTGACTTGCAACCTGATATAGTTTCTTTGTGTCACTTACTAAGTCACTTTCCAGAAGCTGGTGGACTGCCTCCAATGCCCTGTTCCTTGCTATTGCAATGCCTTTCTTAACTTCTTTGTTAGCCAACTAGTATTACTTGCTAGTCTGGTCAGTCTTTTCTCTCTCACACTTTTTCCTGTACCCCTTCTTTCTTTTGATGACTTCCTGGACTTCTGCATTCCATCACCAACTTTCCTTATGCACCTTATTTCATACCTGGCTTGGCCACATGTCAGTTGTGTAGTCCTCACACATACTGCTTTGATTCTTCTTCATCTCCACCTATTTCATCCTCTTCTTGGGGTGCTAGAGCTCTGAGTTATTCCTTGAATTGTTGTGCTTTCTCTCTAGTCATCTTCCAGATCTTGTGCCTGGTCTTTGTTGACCTTAGAGCCTTCTCTGACAACTGCTTGCAAATTACTGTGGCAACCAGTTGTTTATGCTGTTGGCCAACTGTTTCACTGGGGATGACTTTGCAACCAGTGAGTCTATCCCAGTTCCCTTGCCTTACTAGGAAAACGTTTACCTGGGTTGCATGTTGGACATTCTTGCATATGATCTTGTGACTGTCTCTCTTTCTAAACCATGTGTTGACCACTATCAAGCCATTTGCCAGACAGAAGTCTAGAATTGTCTCTCACTCTTTATTCCTGCTGCTCCACCCATGTGGACCCAGACAATCCTCATATCCTGTTCTGTCTGTCCCAATATGTGCATTCAAGTTACTCATTATCAACACCAATTCATGTTGTCCTGCTTTATCTAGTAAGTCCTATAATTGCTGTCTGAATGCACTCTTTTCCTCACTATCACAACCCTGCTGTCAGGCATGGGCAGAGATTATGAATACTGCCCTATCATTAAACTGGAGTCTGATTGCCATGAGTCTGTCACTAATAGCTGTCACTAATTCTGATGATATTCCTCACTGCCTTCTGGAGTCTCTCTCTCACCGCAATTCCCACACCATTTCTAGCCAGTCCTCCTGCTGAGTAGTAGACTCTGGATCCCAAGCCAAATTGCTTCACTGCACTGCCCTTCCATCTTGTCTCTTGGATTACAAAGGATATCCAGCCTTCTCTGTATCATCATGGCATCCACTTCCAAGCTACATTCTGTCAGTGAACCTACATTAAGTGTAGTAATCCTCAGTTCATGTTTGCCAGATTGATTGGTGTTACATCCAGCTTTCACTCACCAGAGCTATCCCAGGTAACCCAGGCTGGGCAACTAGACACCGTCCGGCCAGTAGCTTATTGACTCAGGGCTGCTGGACTTTATGGCAGACACACACTGGCCAATAGGGGACATACGCCCCTCCCACCATTACCGTGAGTCCCTGGTCTATGTTGGAGTAGGCTGGGTCCCCAGCCCACTTATCACATCACCAAAACTATCAAAATACCCCTAAACCTCCATTTTTATACTATTTGCTGAAAACAAAAGTAAAAGTTTGCACAATGCATAAGTAAAACATAGGCATGCTCATATCTAAAAACTTTATACTACTTCAAACACTTCAGAAACTTTTAGTGCAAAGCATGAACTGACATAATTTAATGAGTGGTGACATGCAGGAAAAAGTGATTCAAAGGCACATGCAGCAGAATCTTAATATGGGAGAAATTGTTCCCCTTTAGAAAAATTACCTTTCAGAAAGTTGAAATGCATATGGTCGAGACCATATGACTGACATTTTGAAAAGTTGACCTGGGGATCAAGGAATTTAACCTTGTAAAAACAAAGACTTTGGCTGTTTTGGGTTTTCAGCATGAAGGCAAGTTAATCATGTGGTCTAAAACATATGCAGTTTGATGTTCTGTAATGTAGATATTATGATAGGGACCCAGGAGAAATAGCAAAGTATTTGTGGTATGCATGTGGTTGCATAATGTTGTGCACAAGTGTCTACATGTAAATGAGAGCCATTGTGCATGTAAATGTTGAAATCAAACATGGTTAATCGATTCAGAGATGTATATAACTATCACTGAGCCACAGCACCCATCCATTCTGGACGCAAGAATTTGTCAGTGCCCAAGATCTCCACTCACAGTAATATGTTATGAACAGCAATAGTTATAGCTGAATAAGTTATCACTTGTGGCTGATCTCAGAGCCATGATACAGATAACAAAGAATAAAATGATGCATGCATTACCACACCAGGGCTAGGCAAGACATATTTTGGACAGGCCACACTATTCATCAAATAGTATCTTACCCATGCATGTGACGAGATGCATGGGATCCAGTCACCATCATGCGTACAGGTGGGGGGACACAGTGACATGTGACAGCAAAACTATCATATGGCCAAGCATCATGGGGTGGATGTGATATCCCTGAAGTCTGGTATGAAGTTATGGAATCACCTCATCCAGTGGTGGGGGAAGCTACTACATTACAGATGCTGGCAATGTGCACTGCTGCAGCCTGAGGTCTCAGGGCTCAATGTGGCCCATGTCAGGGACAAAGTAGGACTATAACAGCATGCATGTCCGCCTTGATCAGGGTGTCCCACATCAGGAGTCAAACGATGTAAGGTGTCCATGATCTGGCTTAAACCCATGAGTAGAGGAGGTGTTCCTTCTCCCCATTAAGGATACGTGGTGATGCATAAATGTAGGAATGACAGAATGCATTCTGGGGGGTTGTATCACTGGTGGAGTCTGAAGAGCATTAATGGATACAAATGTTAAACCAGTCATGTCCAGGAGCAATGGCCTCTGTAGCCAGAGCCATCAGAGATGCTGTCTTAGCATTGGTTAGTGTCATCTGGGAATACTTGGTTTGTGACCAGCCACCTTACATCTGACCTGGCCTGTAGAGTTAAACCACAGGGCAGTTACCATGTGGTAGTTACCGTGTGCCTCATGGATGCAATAATAGATGCAATGTTAGCTGCAAGTGACCTGAGCTCCAACATCTGCTCCCTGGTCCTTATACTTCATGTCATCATGCAAGCCACACACATCATCCACAGGCCATGTAGGTGTTGCACACTGGTACACAAGCCATAAAGCACACTCACCATCTCCACAATGCCATGAACACCAGCTGTCTATGCATGGATCACTGGCATGCATATTAGCTGATTAATGCTGAGTGTTGCAACCAGGACAAGGGCAGATCTGAAGTCATAACAGTACTGCAGACCACCACAGGTTTATATGTACATAAAAGGCAATGAGGCTCACAAGTGCCATCTAAGCTGGAAAATCTTATGTAGTTTTGGTGAGGCTCACATCTAGGGGACATTTGCCAAGCAATACTAAGGCTAAAGGTTCAGTCTGTCTCTCCACAGCAGCCTCATATATGGGAGATGTGTATGAACCTTCCTGTGTTAGTGTTCTTGACAGTGCCACTGTGTCCTCATCATTTGCACAGGTATAAAGTGCACCAGTGTCAGTGACGGGTGACTTGCTGACATCTGATATATGATGTCCTGTTGTGCTGGACCCTTTACTAGTAGAGCCTGTGAAAACATAAAGACAAGAAACCTGTGGCAGCACTGCAATGTATGCCTAACTTCCCATGCCAAGTATACTGGTGCTAGGCACACTTCATGCAAACACATGAACACACATACCTTGTCATGCAGGGTGTTGCAATTGCAGGTCAGAGGGACTTGGAGGAGAGATATGTAGATGCCCCTTGTTGAATAAGTCCTGCCATACAGGCTTTTAAACCAAAGTTACAAAACCCAGCCATAAGCAGATAACCCACATGTTCTAATGCAACTTTGTTGTCACAAAATTTCAAACAGTTCTTTAATAAACAATAATATATAAATGTATGTAAGAAATGCAGAGCTACTAGAGTATAATGCTTTAAAAAGCTCCATAATATTTAATTTACATAAATGATAAATATGTGACTTTTGCACAGGAAGGGAAATGTAATATGGAAATGTAATAGCTATTTACAAAAAGGTGCATCCACTGACTCATGTGCAGTCACATCCAGACCTGTGTCAACATACTGGTGATCATCTGATATGAAAGTCCACTCCTCTTCAATAAATAGGGAGATTAGAAACTCCTTCACACCTGTGAACCTCTTCAGTACTGGCCTGCTGGACATGTCCTTAATCAATGTCACACGCCTTGTTCTTGGCATGCAGTGTCATATTGGTTACCTTACACTGCATCTGCTGCAGAGTCCTGTTTAGGCCATCCACAGAATGGATGTCTTGCACTACATCCAGCCACACTTGGGTCCCAATAATCCTTGTGTGTGTTATCTTTGGCAAAGACACACATGCCATGTATGTTGACAGCCTACAGTAACATCTCAGGATGGTAAACTTGTCCAGCCATTGCATCTGTCATGGGCCCATGGTACGAAGTATAATCCTGTGGGTTATACATGCCAGTCAGTGTGTGTGTGTGTGTGTGTGTGTGTGTGTGTGTGTGTGTGTGTGTGTGTGTGTGTGTGTGTGTGTGTGTGTGTGTGTGTGTAAGGACTTTGATGGATGTCCAGTGGATATGTGTGCTGTCCCCTCCTACCATTTGCTGGCCATTTACCTGCCACCTGTAGTGCTGTGACCATTCTCCCCCCTTTTCTGTATAAACTGCATCAAAGGGCATGTTATTGAGGCACACCTCTCTACATCAGTGTGTTGAACCCTTGCAGTACTCTACACACATTGCCCCCTCCCCACCAGTATGCATTGCTGTGCCTCACCTTATAAATGGGGCATTGTGTCTTGTGTGACTTGTCCTTCCTAAGGTGTGCATATCCCACAATGTGCCCCGCCAAAGATGGACATGACAGTGACACACCATAATGCTGTGTTCCCACATCTACATACACCACTTTTTGCATGTACCTGTTGCTGTTATGCACCGTAGATGTTGAGTAGAGTGCACGGCTGTCTCATAGTTCTAAGTCTTAATCTGTAAAGAGCATATTCCACATTTGCTAGTTTTACTGTTGCCTTATGCAAAGTGGTTGTGCAGTCCCTTTTTGTTATTAGTGTGCTTTTGGTTCTGCACTTGTGCTATTTTTGCTTGGTTCTCATGCAAAATGGCACCCCACCTACTTTATGTAATGCTAAATAAGGGCTCATTAGCACTGCAGATATGATAATGAACAAATTTATCATGGCTGTCTTTGAGTCAGTATCATAATGTGATGTGCTGTCAACAATTTCCAGTGCTGCCCTGCTTGTTCTGGGGCTACAGATACATCTATACAATATACTTATGCAGTGATCCTCTCACAGCATTGTAGCACTATGCTACAGAGACATTTAGCACATAACATGACATTCAAATGTGCATCTGGGCTTATGGGTCTACAGATATGCTCCTGCAGTGTATCTGTGTGAGTGGATATGGTTTCTTTGGGTGATGGGAACAGCAAAGCTCCTGTATGTTGTTTGAGAGAGAGCTAAACTTTCTTGTTTTTTCTCCAAAGTGACACTGATTATCAGAAACGACCACCACAAACGAAAAATATAAAATACAAACAGCCAGTGAATCCAACACCGGTTTATTGTAAAATCTCTGTCTCTGACATCTTGGCCCAAAAAAAGCCTTCAAGGAGTAAAGAACATCATACAAAACTTGCCTGAAATACTATAACCAATTAACAATTAAACAATTAAACAATTAAACAATTAAATGAGCATTCTCCATTTTAATTTTTCATTTAACCCATGTGGGTACAGAGTATTAAATTTCAAAATATACACTGATTCCTTAGTTAAAAGCTGTTTTTTAAGAAGACATTCATCAAAAAGTGACACATTTATTTTCTCTAAAATAGTTTCTTGCAACCCTTCACTATTACTATCATGAAATTGCTGAAAATGTATGGCTATAGAGCTCTCATCCTTTTTATTATAAATATCTCTTACATGTTCTAGTAATCTCACTTTGAATGCCCTCTTGGTCTCCCCAATATAAAATAAATTGCAAGGGCATCTGAGGGCGTAAACAACACCCTCAGTATCACAAGTGAAGTTATTCCAAGTTTCAAAGGGAATATTATTAATTCTTGGAAAATTTTCTACTACAAATTTACAAGCTTTGCATTTATTACAACAAGTGGTTCCCCTGATATTCAACCTCTGATCTATTTTCATAGCCGGGGTACAAAATCTTCCTCTCACAATAAAATTTTGTATGTTCCTGCCCCTTCTATAGGAGATTCCCAACCTGCCATCAAGCCATGTAGAGACATTTTTTGAAAGAACACAAGTACTTTCAATAATATTTTATTTGTTCTACAACTTTTGAACTAAAGCATCCAAATGTAATGAAACAAATAAATTCCTTATGTTTTCTGTCAGTCATTTTGTAATGGTCCAATGACTGTCTACAAGCATGACAATTTCTTTTGTCAAAATTATTACATAATTTCTTCCAACTCTTCTCAATTAGGCTTTTGCTGTAGCCTCTTTTAACAAACATGTCTACAGTTCTACCCAATTCTTGTTTAAAATCATAGATATTATTGTACAACCTAGATATTCTAAGCATCTCACTATAAGGAAGTGCTTCCATAGTATGTGTAGGATGACAACTATGGCCATGAACAAACTGTGTACCTTGATCAAATTTTCTGTGCACTGACATCATTAGTTCAGAACCATTCCTAATACCAATGACTGCATCCAGAAAAGGAATATGTATTCCTATATTAAGGCCATCCAATTGTAGACCATGTCTATTATTATATAGAGAACTAATAAATTCCGTTACTAAGTCCTGTCCCCCCACAGCTATAAAAATTAAATCATCAATATACCTGTAGTACCTAATAACATGCTGACAAAAAAACTTATTCCTATAGATATATTCATTCTCAAAAAGGCCCATGCTTAGATTAGCATACACGGGGGCAAAAGCAGCCTCCATTGCTGTGCCTTGTCTCTGCCTAAAAAGATTATTGTTAAACTCAAAAAAGTTGTGTGTAAGACAGAAATATTCCAATTCTACTATATATTCTGTCATTGGTGAAATACCTAAAAAAATCTCAAAGCCTCCATGCCAAAATTATGGCTGATGTACGTACAGAGGCTTTTAACATCTAATGTAAAGAAATACATATTACTGTTCCACTTAATATCATTAATCTTTTGCAAAAAATCAAATATATCTCAAATATAAGGTGGCAAAGTATATACTACAGGTGCTAAATAACTATGCAAAAAAGGCATAGTTTATGGGTGAAATATTCACAACCCAAGACTATAGGCCTCCCCTGTGGGCTATTTAAATTTTTATGAATCTTGGGGAAGCAATAAAAATATGCCATTTTACATCCATCTATATTAAACTTCTTCTTAATATCAGTTTCAGAGAAATAACCAAGTCTATTACCCTTGTGTAATAGCTCAACATTCTCAGCAATTGCTTTATTATATGCCAGCATGTCAGTTCTCTCATAAATTTTATCGTCCTTTAAATGTTCAGTACACATAGCCATATACTGAGCATAATGCATAATGGCAAGCTTATTCCCTTTGTCTGAGCATTTAAAGATTGCATCCTTCATTTTACCTAAAGCTTGAAGAGCTTTCCAGTCTGTAATGGACAAGTTATAATCAACATGCTGTCAATTTTTAACAAAATTATTAAACACATCTTCAATAGCATAATTCAACATATTGGAAAAATGAACTACTTCATTTAAAAATAGAGGTAAAAAACACTTTTCGTGTAAACATTACTAGTATCTAACCTACAATAAGCATTAAATGAGCTGTCAGATTCACATGTAAAAAAGCTTTCAAACAAAGTATTCACACTGTCATTACAATTTATCAAATTATCATCTATATTTGCTTTTCTAAAATGCCATAAATACGATGTACCACAGTGTGAATAAATTTTAGGCTGCGGTTCAAAACCTCAAGTTCACAATCAGAAAAGACATGTCCAGAATGATTAACAATATAACTCTCACTCAATCAAGGTATCAAATTATCTTTTACCTCTATTATACCCCCTCTGGGGGTAGGAGTCCCTTTGAAAATGTCCTTCTTGTTCACGAACACGTTTTCTACCTTGCCTTCCTCCCCTGTAGTTGTTAGTATCGTTCCAAAAGGTTTGATAATGTCTTTCCGGTTGCTGAGCTGGTGGCAAGACAGGGTATTCCTCTTGGTTTTCTGCCTCTTCATCACATGGAGTGTAATGTCCATCTGATGATGGAAACGAGGAATTGTTCATTTGAAAACCGTCTTCCGCCCTCTGAAAACTCACATGATTGCGAGCCTTCTTCCGATTGGCCTTTGAAATAAATGCCTTCCCATTTTCATAGTCACGGAGATCTCGTAGTAGTTTTCACTTCTTCCTTTCAACTAGTTCCCTTTCATAGTCTTTTAGTTTTAAATTAATGTCATTGAGAAAAGCATCAAGCACTTGGGCATGTGTGCCTGCTGACAGAGTATTACACACTTTTTTAATCTGATCTTTTAACTCTTTCTGCTTAACCTTGTCATGCTCTAACAGGATATTCACCCACTCTAAAGTGCACTTGTGTGCCGCTGCTACCCAACGTTTATAAACTTGTATATCAGAAGCATTTTGTAGATCAAAGGGCAGAGTCGGATCCTTAAATACTCTCAACCCTCTAGGTGTAATGTCCAAATCCAAATATTTTTGCAAACCGGACAAATTAAAGAAAGTAGAGCACTCTTTCCAAATACATTTTTCCAACTGTTCAAAAAGAGACTTACTTTCTTCAGATAAAGATGAAGGTAACTTTCTTCCCACATTGTTGAACGGATTATGGCAACGTGTATTTCTTTCTTCTTCCCAGAGGAAGTGAAAGTTTATTTTTAGAAAAAATAGAACTGCTTTGGCAACTTAGAACCAATGCTGTCAGATTTCCAGGTCTAAATGAGATGTGTTCCATCAAATGTGTACTTAGACTAAAAAATTTAGAAAGGTGAAACCCTAGATTTTATATTTATTTTAAACTAACATATAAGTGTATACTAAACACTAAAACCATTAAAGTAATTGTACATTGGATATTAAACCTAAAATAATTTATTTTATTATATATTAAATATTAAATACTAAGTGTTAGTAATGAAGTTTTTGTATTATTATTATTTATTACTTATGGTTATTTATTAAATTATATTAATATTTATTAATATTTACAAATATTTATTAATATTTATTGATTTTAACATACATTGATTTTTTATATATGATATTTATTAGGTACCACTATCTTAAGATATATATTTATTATCTAATGTATGAGTATAGAAATATAGTATAATAACCCAGAGGCCGTAAAATCAATATTAATATTAAACAAAAGTGGCTGTAGAAGTACTTTTGATTCAGGTTAAATTGAGTTGGTTGGTAGAAGGTGCGTATGTATACACATAGACTTTAGATTTTATTTTTATTTTTATTTTATATTATTTTATTATCATATATTTCAATATTCCATTAAGCTTCAATATTCATTTAAGCATTTATTAAATACAAGAGATTTAATTTTAGGCTAGAATGGTTTATGTTTACTTGCACACATATATTTATATTTATTGTTATTCAGTGAGTGAAACATGTTGGTAGGAAAGGTCCACGTATTTGCTTTAAAGTTTTATAGTGTTTCAAAATAATATAAGACAACATAACATGGCTCAAATATGTTTTTAATTTTGTGTTTTATCTTGATGAATTGTTTATATTATATTTATATTTATGTTTATTATACATAGATTTTTAGTATTTATGTTTAAGTTAAGTGTATTAAATTAGATTCAATTTATCAATTAATTAATTTAATGATGTTTAGATGGACTATATAAAGGTGTATTTTGTTAAGGGTTGTTGTTTCTGAAGAAGTTGGGGCAGGAGCCCTGACGAAAAGTGTATGATTATTTGCACACTTCAAAGTGGAATAAAACGTTTTCGTGAAAAGTTTCCAGTATTTGTTTAAATATAATTATAGCAACAGCAGTGCTATCAGCGATTATCCTGGCTTTGGTGCCCGAGTGAGGTGAAGCGTTGTGTTAGCCAAGGTTTCCTTTACTTTACATTTTTCCAACTGTTCAAAAAAGAGACTTACTTTCTTCAGATAAAGACGAAAGTAACTTTCTTCCCACATTGTTGAACGGATTATGGCAACGTTTATTTCTTTCTTCTTCCCATTTGTCCCATGTAGTACACATAGTTTGAATGTTACCAGCCCCATGATTGGACTGTAAATTACAATCCGAAGCATTATTAAGAAAGCTGTCCAAGGACATCTGTAAGCCATCTCCAATGGACTCACGAAAAACACGGCAAGTTGTATTGTGGATAACTGGCCATAAATAGAAATAAGAAATGACCACCACAAACGAAAAATATAAAATACAACTAGCCAGTGAATCCAACACCGGTTTATTGTAAAATCTCTGTCTCTGACGTCTCGGCCCAAAGAAAGCCTTCAAGGAGTAAAGAACATCATACAAAACTTGCCTGAAATACTATAACCAATTAACAATTAAACAATTAAATGAGCATTCTCCAATTTAATTCTTCATTTAACCCATGTGGGTACAGAGTATTACATTTTAAAATATACACTGATTCCTTAGTTAAAAGCTGTTTTTTAAGAAGACATTCATCAAAAAGTGACACATTTATTTTCTCTAAAATAGTTTCTTGTAACCCTTCACTATTACTATCATGAAATTGCTGAAAATGTACGGCTATAGAGCTTTCTTCCTTTTTATTATAAATACCCCTTGCATGTTCTAGTAATCTCACTTTGAATGCCCTCTTGGTCTCCCCAATATAAAATAAATTGCAAGGGCATCTGAGGGTGTAAACAACACCCTCAGTATCACAAGTGAAGTTATTCCAAGTTTCAAAGGGAATATTATTAATTTTTGGAAATTTTTCGACTACAAATTTACAAGCTTTGCATTTATTACAACAAGTGGTTCCCCTGATATTCAACCTCTGATCTATTTTCATAGCTGGGGTACAAAATCTTCCTCTCACAATAAAATTGTGTATGTTCCTGCCCCTTCTATAGGAGATTCCCAACCTGCCATCAAGCCATGTAGAGACAATTTTCAAAGAACACAAGTACTTCCAATAATATTTTATTTGTTCTACAAGTTTTGAACTAAAGCATCCAAATATTATAACGAAATAAATAAATTCCTTATATTCTCTGTCAGTCATTTTGTAATGGTCCAAGGACTGTCTACTAGCATAACAACTTCTTTTGTCAAAATTATTGCATAATTTCTTCTAACTCTTCTCAATTAGGCTTTTGCTGTAGTCTCTTTTAACAAACATGTCTACAGATATACCCAATTCTTGTTTAAAGTCATAGATAGTATTGCGCAACCTAGATATTCTAAGCATCTCACCATAAGGAAGTGTTTCCATAGTATGTGTAGGATTACAACTATGGCCTTGAACAAACTGTGTACCTTGATCAAATTTTCTGTGCACTGACATCATTAGTTCAGAACCATTCCTAATACCAATGACTGCATCCAGAAAAGGAATATGTATTCCTATATTAAGACCATCAAATTGTAGACCGTGTCTATTATTATACAGAGAACTAACAAATTCTGTTACTAAGTCCTGTCCCCCCTCAGCTATAAAAATTAAATCATCAATATACCTGTAGTACCAATAACATGCTGATGAAAAACTTATTCCTATAGATATATTCATTCTCAAAAAGGCCCATGCTTAGATTAGCATATATGCGGGCAAAAGCAGCCCCATTGCTGTGCCTTGTCTCTGCCTAAAAAGATTATTATTAAACTCAAACAAGTTATGTGTAAGACAGAAATATACCAATTCTACTATATATTCTGTCATTGGTGAAATACCTAAAAAAATCTCAAAGCCTCCATGCCAAAATTATGTCTTCATGAAGGGTACATCCTTAGATTTATGTCTTCATGAAGGGTACATCCTTAGATTTATTTTTGATTTCTCAGGTGCTTTATTATCAGAATCTTCCACTGTGAGTATAGGACTACCTGATATTGGAGACCTGTCTAGCTCTGATGATTATTGCAGCCAAATTCTACCACAGAAAGGTTCATGGTATCAGTGGTAGACGCAGACTATGAGGTAGCTCCATCTTCTCTTCTGCAGACACAGCTCCAATGCCTGTATAATGCAACCCCCAGACGCAGGATACCACCCAGAGAAATTAAAAGGATAACACTCCAATAGCACTGTACCCTTGCCTGACACCATCTCCACTGAGTGAAATGATGACATTACAGGACATGATGCTAGTGGCCAAACATGTCATGGGTACCAACCCCTCCTGGTCTGAGTATCTCCATGGCTGCTACTCGTTGTTTTTATTTGGCCATAGTACAGGAGCATGCAGAGACCAATACAGCCATAGCTGAGCTGATCAGGTAGTATGTGGTCCGTGTGAGGATCTGCAGTAGTGCATGTGCCAGATAGCCACCTCTGTGGACATGTGGCATATGAAGTCTGCACACAGTAGGTGACAATGCATGGCTACTCACCACAGCAACTCCACTTCTAAATGGTCAGTTGACCTTTGCCTCTGATGGGGAGGCCCACTGTGAGAGGAGGAGAGCATGATGAAGGACCAATAGCACCACTACCATCTCCATACCGGCATCTATTGTTGAGGTTACTACAGGGCGGCATAAATGTACATGCAGATGGAGGGTCATCCAAAGACCACTCACAACATGATCTGCTATTCTTGCTCACAGATCACTCTGTCTGTGTGTGCACTGTGGCTCATTCCTGTGGCCTTCCCAGGAGAGGGCACTGCCATGGATGGGGACATGCATGGTCAGCACATACATCTTCAATAGATGCACAGGACATGTCCACTACACCCCAACACAGTGTTGCATTGTTTACTGGAGCTGTGTCCCTCCACACACACACACACACACACACACACACACACACACACACACACACACACACACACACACACACACACACACACACACACACAGACATGCAATATGTACATAACCCAGTCACATGACAATGGAAACACCAACCTCCCTGACCAGTATCCCCAGCTCACCACAGTCTCCCACCCACGCCTTCCATGCCACACACACACGCACACACACACACACACACACACACACACACACACACACACACACACACACACACACACACACACACACACACACACACACACACACACACACACACACACACACCATTAACCTCTACTCCCCACCCACAGGCCTTCCCAACTTGTGCATATGATGACAAGTGTGCCCTGCTATCAGTATTCTGTTACTTAGGCATCATGTATCTGAAGCAGTGTAGCCACTCTGTGCATGGTACTGCAGGGGCTGGGTGTAGTATTGCAAGCATAATTTCTACTGTTAAATGCAGTTATCATTTTGGCCCACAGTTGTGAACCAGCCATTGCCTCTAAGTCATTGCAATACTGTATTGTGCCCTCCTATGTCTAGCATAGTCATCCCCTGAAAGTGTTCCTCCACAGACTCCTCATTGGGCACCTCCACTGCTACATATGGGGCTACATCCCCCTGATTGTCTCATTCCTACTGTAATTGTTACAATATAAAAACATGTTGTAAAACACTGCATACACTACAAAAACTTAATTGCATGTTCCAGGGTCATATTCTAGTATACCACCAAAGACATCCAAAAAGTGGAAGTAGTCCTTTAGAAGGCCAAACACATGCTCAGCAATGACTCAAGTCTGTGACAGGGCATTATTGCAATTGCATTGTCTGCAATCAACTGTTGGTTTCTAGTTGATGGCATCAGCCATGGCTCTAGGGAATATCCAACACTGTCAGTAAGAATGCCCTGTGGAAAATCACCCCTCAGAAACCACTGATATAAGTTGCATGTGTCCTAGTTGTAGGAATTGTGGCTTCTGACACATTATATATTATATCCTGAGCATTGCACACTAATGAGCAGTTGATGGAGTATAACTCCTTACTGTTGATAAATCACTGTCCCTGCTCCACAGGAGTGGCCTTTATTGCAATATGGGTGCATTCAATAGCTCCCAGTACCTCATGGAAATGAGCTATGTCAAAAAATCTCCAAATAGTGTTATATCTCTCCTCTGTCATACACAGAAGCACATATGCTCCCCCACGCTATAGTATGGCATTGAGGGTTATACTTGAGGCAGTTGCTGGGCTAGACCCATCATGTCCCCTGCTGGTCTGTGAAAGGTCCCTGTATCTAATATTCTCAAAGCCACACCTGCCTTGATGGCAACAGGGATAGGTACTCCACTCATCCCATGGGAATGCACACAAGAGTGACACATTTCAACCTATTTATGCATGGTGCCTCAATCCACATGGTAGCAGACCACTATTATTGTGTCATACAGGGTGTGGTATGTTAGTTACAGACTGATGACTCAACACTGCTTAGGGTGATGATACACACTTCTTTTACTACCAGCAGGATATACATATTCACTAATGCGGTGGCTACCCCATACATGTTTTCATGGTATCTCTTAGGTAACAAGATTTTGCTGTGGTCAACAACTGTAGTGGCAGCATCGCTCTGCATGAAACATGTAAGTTTTTGGATCACTATGCCATATTGTTTACCCTCATTTGCATCTGCCATTACATTTATTTTACTAATGTTGTTTATGTCTATGTTGTTATACTGCCAATTGCATATTATGCAGGATACATCATTTCTTGATCTCACAATCATGCTCATTATGTCTCTGAATCATCTCCATCCAGTGTTTGGCTGCCTTCTTGCAAAATTGGCAACTGCGAGGCAAAAACTGTTCCTAAATCCAAAAGAATAATAGGTAAAAACAAAATGAAAACTCCAGCAAAGCTAGAACTTCCACTGAGTGACCTCCCAAACCTCGTATCAGAGGCACATGGAATATATGCAAATGACCCTTATGAACATCAGGTGTTTCAGCTAATTGGTAATTGCGTTCATAAGGGTCATTTGCATATATCCCATGTGCATCTGATACAAGAGGTTTGGGAGGTCACTCAGTGGAAGTTCTAGCTTTGCTGGAGTATTCATTTTATTTTTAAAAGAATAATAGGTGAAATTGTTTGTTTTCAAAGATGGATGTATACGTACGACATTATTTAACACATCGCCAATTTCTGAAACACCTGAGATATCCCTTTCCTGTCTCACTTGTTTCTTAATCTTGGACTGCTCTCATGTTGTGCACAAGATGAAAACACATGACAAATTCTCAAAGAAAAAATAAGCTATAATAAAGTTTAAGTAAAATGACACCATGCATCAGCTTCCTTGCAAGGCAGGCATGTTGACTCCTGCATAAGAGAAAGCTGTTAGTGTTTTTTTCAAAAGCTTTTTTGGCACTAAAGAGAATCCCTGTTAAATGGAACCAGAAAGACTATCACCCCAACCACTCCCCTTAAAGGCACAGCACTCTCTTATAATATTCTAGCATGTCGAGTGGTAGATTGCTAGCATCTTCCCCTGTTCAGCTGGTTAATCTGGGAATCTTGAAACAATGCTATAATTGTCTCATGTACACAGACAACCCTCTCCTCCTCCCAACAAACACAAACACATGTGAGAGATGCAACTATATAGACAAACTGGAGGCTGAACTCTCTCAACTCAGGACTGGCAAGACCAGACAGGAGGAGAAGGTAACCACACACACAACAAACCCAGTCACACATAGACGACAGGAGGAGAAGGTAACCACACACACAACAAACCCAGTCACACATAGACCTAACCCAACTGCAAATCAAGCACATAATAACACAAAAACATACTCGGAGGCTGTATTAAAAAACTTACCAAAACAACAGAGACTCCCAAAGCAGACACCCAAATATCCACCACCTCAAAACATAACACATGCAACACATACTTCAATAAATCGGTGTGTCAATAAATCACAGCCCTTAAGGCCAAACATTATGCCTGATACACTAGTGATAGGTGACTTTATAGTCAGACACACTGACGTCCCACTTACCAGGCTGAGCAAGGAGAGGGTAACGGTAAGCTGCCTATCGGGGGCTAGGATCCGCCATATAACACACACACTCAGATCACTCAAAAGCACGTACAAATATGACTCCGTCATTGTCCATTCCAGTGTCAATGACCTGAGACGTACCTCCTTGGACTACATGAAAAGAGACATTGAGGAGCTCTCTGATTATGTAGCCCAGGCTGGTATGACCCTGACCCTGAGCAGCATCCTGCCCTCACCAAGAATGATGCCACAATACAAAGACAAGATGATCAGCTTTAATAATTGGCTCAATTACTGGTGTCATTCTAGGGGGATCCAATGTCTGTCTGCCTGAGATGACATGCTGGACAAGCCATGCTGCTTCGCAAGGGACGGCTTGCACCTGTCACCATTGGGCTTCTGGATATTGGCTAAGGCTCTTGCCACCCCCATAGTGCCTTTTTTAGGCAAGGCTCAAAAGACGAACCCACCTCCTTAGAAAACAAAAATGGAAAAAATTAAGGGTAATGCTGCTCAATGCCAGAAGTCTAAATCTCAAGATGCAGGCTCTCGAAGCACTCCTCAGTATGGAGAACATTGATGTCTGCGCTGTAACCGAGACCTGGTTCAAGACTCCTGAGAGCACCCCAGCACTACCAGGCTTTACCTTGTATCATGCTTTTCGGCCCCATAACCCGGGCTGAACCACAAAGGGAGGGGGAGTGTCCATATTCATCAAGGATACCCACACCTCCAGGTTAGTGGCAACTCATGAAGCATCGGAGACCATCCAGGTGCAGCTAACCGTAGGCAAAACTGCTATACAACTGGTTGCATGTTACAGACCACCCTCCCAATCTCAAGAACCCCACTCAAACTTCCTGAAGACATTGGAAGATATGAATGTCTCATCAAATACCATCATATTGGGAGACTTCAACTACCCTAACACAGACTGGGTGAACTATTCTAGCCCTAACACCTTAGTCCAAAGGTTCCTGGAATTCATAAACTCAAATGCAATGGAACAGCTAGTCACCTCTCCCACAAGGGGGGATAATATACTAGACCTGATCATCACAAACATGGGGACAAAATGCTCCACACCGGAAGTATTCCCCTCACTGGTGAGATCTGACCACAAACTAATCACCATGGATATACATTTACCACCTCCACCCCCAGCACAAAAGACTACAGTGAGAAACTTCTCAAAAGCTGACTTTACACTTCTCAAGACTGAGATGGTATCATTTAAGCCCACAGGGCCAATGGAAACCACATCCCACAATGCTGAATCCTACACAAATGCTTTCTACGGACATCTCCAAGAATGCATGGATCATGCAATCCCAAATAAAACCAAGACCCTCTCCACCAAAGGAAAGCATCCTGTCTGGTGGACCCCAGCCATAAACAAATTGTATAACAAAAGAAGGAAGCTACTGCAAGACAGAGCAAAATCCCATAAAGGGAAGGCATCTCTGAACAGCACTAGTAGAAAGCTACGTTCTCTCATAAAAACATCCAAGGCCAACTTTGAGAGAAAAATCGCCAAGGACACTAAAGATAACCACAAGGCATTCTTCAGTTATGTTAGAAACCTGGGCGGAAACCCTCAGATATGCTCAGAGTTAGTACACAACGACAAAAAATTTACCGAACCCACAGATATTGCCAACATTCTGGCAGACAGGTTCAGTGCAAATTCTCCCCTCCCTCACCTCCAAAAGAAGAAATACTCATCCCAGCTGAATGTAACCTCCCTGTCATCTCTGATGTCCAGGTGAGAACCGCCCTCAGCAAAGCAAAAAACACAGCATCTATGGGACCCGATGGTATCCCCGGCTGCGTGATACGTGAACTCCAAGAGGAGCTAAACCCGCATATAAAAATGTTATTTAACCTTAGCCTTACTACAGGATATGTACCTGAACACTGGCGTACAGCAACAGTGGTCCCACTCCACAAGGGAGGCTCCACTACAGACCCTGGGAACTACCGCCCCATAAGCTTGACCAGCCTGGTTTGCAAAGCTATGGAAAGAATTATTATGGAACTCATAAACAACGACATTGGGGACCTACAGACACTTGATCCCACCCAGTTCAGCTTTGTAAAGGGCAAATCCTGCCTTTTCAACCTGGTTGACTTTTTCAAAACAGTCACTAGAGACATTGATGAGGGCAAAGCAGTCCATACAGCCTACCTGGACTTAGCTAAAGCCTTTGACACAATACCCCACTCGGGGATCATAGATAAGCTAAACAGCTTAAATGTAAATCCATATGTCACAAGATGGGTTGCAAACTGGCTAAAGAACAGAACCCATAAAGTCAAGATTGCGGGAGCCATGTCAGGCTCAAAGCCAGTCACAAGTGGTGTCCCACAGGGCTCTGTCCTGGGACCCCTCTTGTTCGGCATTTACTTCTCAGATGTGAAAGCAATCATGGGAGGGTTGTGGCTGACAAAGTTTGCAGATGACTGCAAACTAGGTGCCATAGTTGATACACCAGCTGACACATACATCCTACAGAAAGGCCTCACTGAAACGGACAATTGGTGCCGGAATCATGGCCTTAAACTGAATGCCAAGAAATGTATAGTCATCCCCTTTGGGAAAAACAAAGTACCCATAAATTATCACATAGACAGTAACCCACTGAGTACCGAAAAAGTAATCAGAGACCTGGGGACCCAAGTTGATAGTGACCTCTCATTTGACACCCACGTTGCCAAAGTGGTTAGAAAGACTTTCTACCTTGCCCACCTTATCATGAAGGGGTTCACATCCAGATCAAAGGAGGTCATTGTGCCCCTGTACTCCTCCATTATAAGGTCCATGATTGAGTACAATGCCCCATTTGGTATGTACCTCACCCGGCACTTACAACAGCTAGAGAGACCCCAGAAGTACCTCACCAAGAGGATCAAGGGTCTCCAACATATGTCATATGCTGCCAGGCTAAAGAAACTCCAGCTCTATTCAGTAGCATACTGCCTGCTCAGAGGTGATCTGTGCCTGACGTACAAGACCATGTCCAACCAGGAATTGATGGACATGCTCCACCTCAAAAAATCCAAATCCATAAGAACCACGAGAGCCAAAGATTTAAACCTCAGTACAAACATGAATAGAACATGCTGGAGGGACAGATTCATAACTCAGAGGCTTCCCATACTCTGGAACAGAATCCCAGTCCATGTTAGGCAGAGCCCCTCACTGACTTTCTTCAAGAGAAATCTTGACGAGTGGATGGGAGATCGTAGGTTTACCCCGGGGGTCACCCCTGTGTTGCTACTTGACAGAGGCACAGTAAACTCATTTTAATAAGTAAGGGGGTCACTACTAAACAAAGGCACAGTATTCTAAATTTATTCTATACACCTTAGTACCACTACATGGGGTGGCGAAAGCCACATCTCTAGGGCTAGGCTTGCAAATGCCCCAGGGCAGATAGCCTAGTACTAAACTATGAAACTATGAAACTATTAAACAGCAGATGACCCCAGCATAAGGCAGCTAAATATAGCCTTCTATACCTCCAAGCTATTTGCTGTCAGTGAGACCAGCATCCTTGGGCCCAAAAATGTATGAACATGTTGTGCACTTATAATACTACTGGCTGAATATAAATATATATATATATATATATATATATATATATATATATATATATATATATATACACATGTGTGTGTGTGTGTGTGTGTGTGTGTGTGTGTCTGTGAGGGTTCCATTCAAAATGAACTTTTCTAATTTTATTGCTGTTTATGTGCACAAGATCATGGTGCAGTGGGGATCGAGAATGCACCTTTTCCACACTGCAGTGCATACTCAGAGATGGTATATATAATTACCAAGGGTATGAGGTGATATAGGGACTCCTGCAAAAAATAGATTTTGCTTTTTTTTAATGTATGTGATCCAATTTTATGATTTTATGAGTATTCGAACTTTTGTGACTCCGTTCAGAATTTCAAAGTTTTAAAACTTCAATCATATGGCTTCGACCATATGAAATTTGAAGTTCTCACTAGTTGATGAATATACACATTTAACTATGTCAGTAATAAAATATTAAAAAACTAAATGCATCCTGGTTATATAAATTGTGTGCATTTGTGTGTGTATATGTGTACGTGGTGTACGTGTGTGTGTGTGTGTGTGTGTGTGTGTGTGTGTGTGTGTGTGTGTGTGTGTGTGTGTGTGTGTGTGCGTGTGTGTGTGTGCATGTGTGCTTGCGTGTGTGTGTGTGTGTGTGTGTGTGTGTGTGTGTGTGTGTGTGTGTGTGTGTGTGTGTGTGTGCTGGTGGTGGTGGGCAGTCAGCTTCTGTATGGTGTTTGCATGTCTTGGTGAGGATAATCTGATACAGTCCCATGTAGTACATATAATTTATATGGGAATGCAACAAGTAATATTTTGATCTGTAAAGGAGGCCTTAGGGCTTCCTTGTAGCTTGAGAAAGGGACCTATGATGTATCTAATCCATTAAAATGATCAGTTCAGGAGCTAGCAGCCTGCAACATCCCTTCTGTTTAATTGCCTGAGACAAAAAATATAAGATTTCTGATGAAAAAGACATTTTTTTGCTGAATATAGACTGTTCCTATATTGCAGGCACTCTTAAAATAGAGATAGTTTGCAGCTCTTAACTTCATTCAACAGTCAAATTGTTTCCTACTGAAATGTTGGTACTTGACATGCCAAGTGCTCACAGTCCAAAAAAAAAAAAGCTTGAAAATCCAGGAGAAAAGGGAATCTCAAACATTGCAGTTCTCTATTAAACTTATGGACACTGGACCCAACCCAGCTTGGTTTTGTCAAGAGCAGATCATGGTACTCAACCTGGTGGGCTTCTTTGAGAAGGTAACCAAAGCAATGGATGAGGGAAAAATGGTTCACAGTCCGTACCCTGACCTGGCCAAGGAATTTGACACAATACCCCACTCAGGCATTGTTGACAAACTCAAGAGGTTAGGTACAAAATTGTATGTCACCTGGAAGACAGCCAACTGGCTCATAGACAGGACCCAGGAAGTTAGAATTGGGGAGTCCACCTCTACAAAGAGGCCAATCAAAAGTAGAGTCCCTCAGAGATCAGTCCTTGGACCGCTCCTTTTTGGCATTTACTTCATAGAAGTCAAGGCCAATGTCACTGGTCTGTGACGGACTAAATTTGTAGATGATTCCATATTAGGAGCTGTCATTGAATCCCACACTGACAGAACTGTTCTCCAAGATGGGCTGACACAGACAAACAACTGGTGTTAGAGCCATGGACTAAAACTAAATGCCAAGAAATGCATAATAGTATCCATTTGGAAGTCATCCATCCCTGTTAACTTATCATATTGACAACATACTTCTTAGAGCTGATCCACTAGTCAGGGACTTAGGGACACATGTAGATAGTAATCTAGCTTTTGACCATCATGTGCCTACAATAGTCAGGAAATCATTCTGGCATACAGGGCATTGTCAGACCCCACTCTGATGGACCTCCTGCATATTCACAAAACAAACAGCACCAAAATTACCCGTTCTAAAGACTTAAACCTTGCCTATGATATAAATAGGACCTACTGGAGAGACAGGTATGTATCCCAGAGACTATCCCATCTATGGAACAGGCTCCCCATCCATGTGAAGCAGAGTTCCTCCCTAACCCAATTCAAGTGCAACTTGGACAATTGGATGTGAACATGGAAATTCATCCCTGTCTCTAATGGACACAGGCAACTAGTAAATGGTTCATCTCTCAAGCCCCGATTACAATTATCAAAGGTATCAGAACTTATCAGAGATTTGGGATGAATGGCTAGGCTTAAAAAGGCCCTTGTGGTCATTAGCCTACTAAACACCTATGAACCTATGAACGTCCTTTTTGTAGGAGGGCAAGCCATCCTACACCCCCCATACTTATATATACCAACTCCAAGATTGCCATACCTTGGAGAAAAGGGAATATTACAACTCATAAAACAACTTTCCCTTTCCTCATTGTTGTGTGATCTCAGAGTTCGTATACTTAATTAGCAGGGGTTGTGATGGGGTGCAACACAAAATCTCAACAAATCCAACCACATCAAATAACATTATTTTTGCAGGGGCAAGCCCCACTGTACACCCACACCACCTAACAATTATATTTATTTATTTATTTTATTTATTTAGTTATTCTCCTTTTAGTTCCTTAATTCTAGTTGGAGATTGTAAGTTATATATGCATTATACACACACACACACACACACACACACACACACACATATATATATATATATATATATATATATATATTTTTATAATAGTTTTATTACTGTCTCTCTCTCTCTCTCTATATATATATATATATATATATATATATATATATATATATATATATATATATATATGTACACATAATGTATACATACATACATGTATGTATGTATGTGTGTGTAGAATGTATGATTTACATAACAAAATACTGCAGCTTAGAAGCTGTAAAAGCAGGTAGTTGTAGTGTTACTACAGCCTGTAAATGCTGCAAAGCAGGGAGTTAAAGTGACTAGCAGAACTAAAGAGAGAGCAACACTCAGTGAAAGGGTGAATTCTAAAACAATGAAATTAAGAAGTATGGCAAATATACCATTTGAGCTGAATTCTAAACTTTTTGTCCTGCTAAAACAGAAGGCCCCAAAAATGGAAAATTCTAAGCATCAGGGAAGTGTTGAGAGGAAGAAATGAAACAATAAGAAGCTTTACACCATATTAGTAAAACAAGCAGAAACAGTACTTGGCTAGAGTTCTAAACCCATGTCTGCCAGTGTTAAGATAGAAACCTCAAATAAGGGGATACTCTTTGCATGTTTGTAAATAAGAAAAAAGTAAAACTGAAGATAAATCCACTGCAGAGAGACAACAACTTAAAAAAGAAGAAAATGTGGGGGTGGTGTTCAGTCACTTTGAGAAAGAAGGCAATCCACAAAAAAAAGAGAGGAAAGTAAGAAGGTAGTATATATCAAAAGACAACACAACTTTGAACAGAGCCCTAATGATAGTCCTGCACAGTCAAAATGCAGGCACCCTAAGCAAAAGGAAGAATGCTATATGCATCATATTCATAAAGAAAAGAAGCAAGAAAAACTAATATAGTAAAACCATCTGACCACCTGATACTAAATAATACTGGTATGAATTGTCTTTACTATGAAGACACTGACACCCCAGTGCCTGCATTGGAAGGGAAAGGAGTAGTGCCTTCTATTGAGCAACGGTTGATATTGAGGAAATCCCAGAGTCAGACCACCTTCAGGTAAACCAGAGACATTTTAAGAAGACACAGCAGGAAGACAATACTTTCATGACAGCAAGAGGAAAATATAGCCGAGGTTACACAGGATGAAGAAGCTGAGCAAAATGTTGCTACTCTTCACCCATATTTTGAGTTACAAAATATATCTATTTTATACATTTTTGACCTAAGTGGTCCCACTAGGTCAATGACCTCTTTTCAGAGGAGACCCAAGATAGTATTTATACTGACTTGAGGAAATTTGGTCAAGGCACCAAAAAACTTTTGTTACTCTTTTCAGTGGAGAAGTCCAAAATGGCATTAAGGACAGGCAGAGCAAAGGCTCCATCTATACCTAGTGTGGAAGGTGTAACTTCAAAAAAATGTGAAGTGGCTGAAATTTTTACACTACAATCTGGAGGATTACTAGATGACATTTTGGTGTCAGTGATAACAGAGGGGCCATTGGATGAGTTTGCTTTATTCTAGAGTGACATAATGGAAAAGCAGGTTCCATAACAGAATGATGGTGTACCATCAGAAACTATAACTCCTAGGTCAAGAGGTTGGAAAGGAAGTAGCAGTGAGACAGACTGAGCCAGACAGTTACAGAGTAACAAAACCTAAACATATGTTAATGTTGCAGCAACAGCTGGGGATTACAAAAAAACTGATTTTTCACACAGGCCTAAGCATGTGCTTTGTATCAGAACAAGAAACTGACAGATATAGACTGTTGGATTATATTGTTAAGCTTTTAAGCTTGTCCTATAGATTGTTGTACTATAATTTAGCTGAGAATGACAGTTTTGCTGATATATTTTGCAACACACAAACTTGCATTTAAATTTATGGACCTTTTTGATAAAAAGCATGACTATGAAGTTTATAAGGACTATTCTATTTCCAGTTTCTCACTGCAGGTAAAACATTTTTTTACAAATTAGAGGTACTGATGTTGAATATATGGATATTAAAAATTAATAATTAAAGAAGTTGTGTACTTATTAAAACAAAAGTGCTAAAATCAAATGTTTCTTTCAGCTTTTGAATGTTTCTCTGGAATTGTTTTTCTGCTGGAACTGTGGTTTGGAGCTTCTGCAGCATGTAGTTTTTCTTGGTTTGTTTACTCTATGTTGGAGTCTGTTTTTGTGTGTATGGCTGCAGGGGTAATGATCGGTTCCCAGTTGTTATTTCCTGAACCTGACTTACATTTCCTCCAATGTTCCATTGAAGATCGCACACTGTTGGCACAGTAGCTGTCGCAGAGACTTGATGGTATTCCCTCATTTGGAACCCCCCTCTAGTTGGGAGAGGAATGTGTGGGAGCAGAAGCATCACTTTTGGAACATTTTTTACCTGCTTCACAACTCCCAGATGGCAATACTTTGGTTTGAATTACGGAGATCCTACTGTGCCCTCTTCCATACAGAGTCATACACACAAAGATATTCCTTCCCTAAAAGACTGGCTTCAAGGGGAAATAAGATTTTTCGAGTCTTCACCTTCTCAAAGTGAAACCATTGAACAGAGACTCAATGAATTTGATTACAAATTACTAAAAGTAAAGAAACTGCAACTGGAAAATGCCTTTCTTTTAAAATGTGTCAAAGAGGGTAGGGTTCCTAAAGGTCTAAGAATATGACGCTACCCCAGGTGGTTGGTGGAAGATTCTCCATTACATCATGACCTCTTGAAACTTTGGCATGGATGCAAGTACATGCAGTTATTTATTAACTACAACAAGAAGCTAATAAATGAATTTACAGGAGAAATAAATACTTTGGACAATCTCATCCTTCCCGACTTAACATTTGAACAGTATGGATTCCATTATGCACAAATCTTTAGGAGTTTTGAAGAACAACTAAGTGTTATCAAAAATAGGAAAATAAAAAAACTTGAAAGGGACAAATGTGCATATTTGGATAACACAGTTTATCCCCCTCCCCCCAGTTCACAGACCTAGGAGAATCAGTTGGTTCTACTGCTAGAGCTACTTATGATTATAATACTTTATCTAAGACATGTCCACACAGAGTTGGGCAGGAGACTGACTCGAGTTAACCATACTTCCCACAACAATGAGCTTTTAAACTCCCATTGCCTCATTGTTTGGAGAGAATCAAGGTGAGGCAGAATCACTTTCCATGGAACCAACAGGTGCAACGGACACCATCTACGAAGAAACAAACATATTGACACAACTCAAAACACAGGAATAACCATTGGAACTTAGTACAATTCCTTTTTTTCTACCACACCAATAAATGAATGTAAAATAATTTTTAACACCAAAGGGGACTTTAAAGTGTTCAGTTACTCTTCCCTTGATGTTAGAGGGGACTGTGCAGATCATTTTGAATGAGGTATGACTTTCATACCATATGAATGAGCTAATTTGCCAACTTTACTTATGGACTTCAAACAATATATAAGAAAATTGAATTTCAATATATTTGACACTTCCAATGACTCCTTGGATCCTTGAGGATTTCCAGTACTTTTAACCCTCCGGTCCACCAGACTATATGCCTTTTAGAAAAGATGTCCAAACTTGACTTTTGAGACATCCTCAGTAAAACAAAAAGGCATAACTACGTGGACAATATGCTTCCTAGTGAAAAGGTTTTGCTTAAAGAACTGAACAATCATGCTCTGAGATTGATGAAACCAGATAAAGGAAGGGGATTAGTCCTTATGGACAAGGCATATTATAATATTAGGATACATAATCTGTTGGCAGGTGATTTTTATACCAAGGTTTCCTTAAATGAACTGAATACTGCATACAAAAAAGTCAGGGATACCCTCAAGGATTTATTTATTGACCAGCGGACTGATATACAGGAATATAATTTCTTGAATGCACAGTCCCCCATTACACCTGTGACTTTTGGGGTTCCAAAAATTAACAAATGCATCCAACCCCCCCCCCCCCCTTGCAGCCCATTGTTGACAGCAGGAAATTGATTACACACCCTTGCACAAAATTCCTGGATGAAAAATTAAAAGTAATCACATAAGGAGATCACATTTGTAAAGACTCATGGGATTTCCCTAGTAAAATTAACTCTTTGGAGTATAATGACAGCTTCATTTTTGTAACAATGGATGTGAAGGATCTTTATAACGTTATACCTCATGATGTCAGTTTACAATGGTTTACAGAATTCTTGCATGATAAAGGTATCCCACAAGGCAATATTAACACCTTTGAAACATTAGAGAATGTCTTTAGGAATAATTATTTCATTTTGACCAGCAGTATTTTTTGCAATCCACAGGAGTTGCTATGGGAGCTGCGTGTGGTGGACATGTAGCAAGCATTGTCATGTTGAAATGGGAAGAAAAACATATTTTGAAGTCAGAATACATGAATTTTTGTAAAATATATAGGCACATTTTGGATGACACTTTTTTCATTTGTGAAGGAGACTTAAATGAATTCTCAAAATTTTTCGAGTACCTCAACCAAACAACTAGCTTTCTCAAATTTACTTTTGAAACCAATGTTTCCACTATTGCTTATTTGGAAATCTCTTTGACTAAGGATGTCCAACAAAAAGATTTGTATCCAAAATTCATCCTAAACAAACTTTTTCAAACACTTATTTCCACTATTCCAGCTCCCACCCCTTCCACCAGAAACATACAGTGGTCAAGGGCCAGTTCATGAGAGCTGCATGCATGGCATCATAATTTGGAGATTTCCTGGATGATTGTGAACACATCAAGTCTATGTTCCTGGCTAAGATTACCCATCTAGTCTCATTGATGAGTTGATGCATGAAGTCATCAATAAACATGAAACAAATTTTTGTTCCCATTCGGATGATGTTAGTGAATACAGCAAATAGCTAAAGAGAAAGAAGCACATAAAGGAAGAATGCTATATGCATCATATTCATAAAGAAAAGAAGCACGAAAAACTAATATAGTAAAACCATCTGACCATCTGATACTAAATAATACTGGTATGAATTGTCTTTACTATGAAGACACTGACACCCCAGTGCCTGCATTGGGAGGGAAAGGAGTAGTGCCTTCTATTGAGCAATGGTTGATATTGAGGAAATCCCAGAGTCAGACCACCTTCAGGTAAACCAGATACATTTTAAGAAGACACAGCAGGAAGACAATACTTTCATGACAGCAAGAGGAAAATATAGCTGAGGTTACACAGGGTGAAGAAGCTGAGCAAAATGTTGCTACTCTTCACCCATATTTTGAGTTACAAAATATATCTATTTATACATTTTTGACCTAAGTGGTCCCACTAGGTCAATGACCTCTTTTCAAAGGAGACCCAAGATAGTATTTATACTGACTTGAGAAAATTTGGTCAAGGCACCAAAAAACTTTTGTTACTCTTTTCAGTGGAGAAGTCCAAAATGGCATTAAGGACAGGCAGAGCAGAGGCTCCATCTATACCTAGTGTGGAAGGAGTAACTTCAAAAAAATGTGAAGTGGCTGAAATTTTTACACTACAATCTGGAGGATTACTAGATGACATTTTGGTGTCAGTGATAACAGAGGGGCCAGTGGATGAGTTTGCTTTATTCTAGAGTGACATAATGGAAAAGCAGGTTCCATAACAGAATGATGGCGTACCATCAGAAACTATAACTCCTAGGTCAAAAGGTTGGAAAGGAAGTAGCAGAGAGATAGACTGAGCCAGACAGTTACACAGTAACAAAACCTAAACATATGTTAATGTTGCAGCAACAGCTGGGGATTACAAAAAAATGATTTTTCACAGAGGCCTAAGCATGTGCTTTGTACCAGAACAAGAAACTGACAGACATAGACTGTCGGGTTATATTGTTAAGCTTTTAAGCTTGTCCTATAGATTGTTGTACTATAATTTAGCTGGGAATGACAGTTTTGCTGATATATTTTGCAACACACAAACTTGCATTTAAATTTATGGACCTTTTTGATAAAAAGCATGACTATGAAGTTTATAAGGACTATTCTATTTCCAGTTTCTCACTGCAGGTAAAACATTTTTTTACAAATTAGAGGTACTGATGTTGAATATATGGATATTAAAAATTAATAATTAAAGAAGTTGTGTACTTATTAAAACAAAAGTGCTAAAATCAAATGTTTCTTTCAGCTTTTGAATGTTTCTCTGGAATTGTTTTTCTGCTGGAACTGTGGTTTGGAGCCTCTGCAGCATGTATTTTTTCTTGGTTGGTTTACTCTATGTTGGAGTCTGTTTTGTGTGTATGGCTGCAGGGGGAATGATCGGTTCCCAGTTGTTATTTCCTGAACCTGACTTACATTTCCTCCAATGTTCCATTGAAGATCGTACACTGTTGGCACAGTAGCTGTCGCAGAGACTTGATGGTATTCCCTCATTTGGAACCCCCCTCTAGCTGGGAGAGGAATGTGTGGGAGCAGATGCATCACTTTTGGAACATTTTTTACCTGCTTCACAACTCCCAGATGGCAATACTTTGGTTTGAATTATGGAGATCCTACTTTGCCCTCTTCCATACAGAGTCATACACACAAAGAGATTCCTTCCCTAAAAGACTGGCTTCAAGGGGAAATAAGATTTTTCGAGTCTCCATCTTCTCAAAGTGAAACCATTGAACAGAGACTCAATGAATTTGATTACAAATTACTAAAAGTAAAGAAACTGCAACTGGAAAATGCCTTTCTTTTAGAATGTGTCAAAGAGGGTAGGGTTCCTAAAGGTCTAAGAATATGACGCTACCCCAGGGGGTTGGTGGAAGATTCTCCATTACATCATGACCTCTTGAAACTTTGGCATGGATGCAAGTACATGCAGTTATTTATTAACTACAACAAGAAGCTAATAAATGAATTTACAGGAGAAATAAATACTTTGGACAATCTCATCCTTCCCGACTTAACATTTGAACAGTATGGATTCCATTATGCACAAATCTTTAGGAGTTTTGAAGAACAACTAAGTGTTATCAAAAATAGGAAAATAAAAAAAAACTTGAAAGGGACAAATGTGCATATTTGGATAACACAGTTTATCCCCCTCCCCCCAGTTCACAGACCTAGGAGATTCAGTTGGTTCTACTGCTAGAGCTACTTATGATTATAATACTTTATCTAAGACATGTCCACACAGAGTTGGGCAGGAGACTGACTCGAGTTATAACCGTACTTCCCACAACAATGAGCTTTTAAACTCCCAGTGCCTCATTGTTTGGAGAGAATCAAGGTGAGGCAGAATCACTTTCCATGGAACCAACAGGTGCAATGGACACCATCTACGAAGAAACAAACATATTGACACAACACGAAACACAGGAATAACCATTGGAAGTTAGTACAATTCCTTTATTTCTACCACACCAATAAATGAATGTAAAATCATTTTTAACACCAAAGGGGACTTTAAAGTGTTCAGTTACTCCTCCCTTGATGTTAGAGGGGACTGTGCAGATCGTTTTGAATGAGGTATGACTTTCATACCATATGAATGAGCTAATTTGCCAACTTTACTTATGGACTTCAAACAATATATAAGAAAATTGAATTTCAATATATTTGACACTTCCAATGACTCCTTGGATCCTTGAGGATTTCCAGTACTTTTAACCCTCCAGTCCACCAGACTATATGCCTTTTAGAAAAGATGTCCAAACTGACTTTTGAGACATTCTCAGTAAAACAAAAAGGCATAACTACGTGGACAATATGCTTCCTAGTGAAAAGGTTTTGCTTAAAGAACTGAACAATCATGCTCTGAGATTAATGAAACCAGATAAAGGAAGGGGATTAGTCCTTATGGACAAGGCATATTATAATATTAGGATACATAATCTGTTGGCAGGTGATTTTTATACCAAGGTTTCCTTAAATGAACTGAATACTGCATACAAAAAAGTCAGGGATACCCTCAAGGATTTATTTATTGACCAGCGGACTGATATACAGGAATATAATTTCTTGAATGCACAGTCCCCCATTACACCTGTGACTTTTGGGGTTCCAAAAATTAACAAATGCATCCAAACCCCCCCCCCTTGCAGCCCATTGTTGACAGCAGGAAATTGATTACACACCCTTGCACAAAATTCCTGGATGAAAAATTAAAAGTAATCACATAAGAAGATCACATTTGTAAAGACTTATGGGATTTCCCTAGTAAAATTAACTCTTTGGAGTATAATGATAGCTTCATTTTTGTAACAATGGATGTGAAGGATCTTTATAACGTTATACCTCATGATGTCAGTTTGCAATGGTTTACAGAATTCTTGCATGATAAAAGTATCCCAAAAGGCAATATTAACACATTTGAAACATTAGAGATTGTCTTTAGGAATAATTATTTCATTTTTGACCAGCAGTATTTTTTGCAATCCACAGGAGTTGCTATGGGAGCTGCGTGTGGTGGACATGTAGCAAGCATTGTCATGTTGAAATGGGAAGAAAAACATATTTTGAAGTCAGAATACATGAATTTTTGTAAAATATATAGGCACATTTTGGATGACACTTTTCTCATTTGTGAAGGAGACTTAAATGAATTCTCAAAATTTTTCGAGTACCTCAACCAAACAACTAGCTTTCTCAAATTTACTTTTGAAACCAATGTTTCCACTATTGCTTATTTGGAAATCTCTTTGACTAAGAATGTCCAACAAAAAGATTTGTATCCAAAATTCATCCTAAACAAACTTTTTCGAACACTTATTTCCACTATTCCAGCTCCCACCCCTTCCACCAGAAACATACAGTGGTCAAGGGCCAGTTCATGAGAGCTGCATGCATGGCATCATAATTCGGAGATTTCCTGGATGATTGTGAACACATCAAGTCTATGTTCCTGGCCAAGATTACCCATCTAGTCTCATTGATGAGTTGATGCATGAAGTCATCAATAAACATGAAACAAATTTTTTTTGTTCCCATTCTTCGAGATAAGAATAGTACATCATACACGGCTTGCCAACATTCCACAGTGGAACCACTTTTTACCCTCTCCCCCACATCACTGGTGGGGGAAGCATGGCCATGCGTCATAGGAACTTCAACTATAGTGGAGCCTTTATAACTCCATTTAATGTGGACAGCGGAGACATAAAGAGAATTTTGGAGAACTGGACCCTCTTGAAGGAGGATACAAATATTTTGAACAAGTTGGGTGATAAACCCACATAGTGTATAAGTGGAGTCGTAATTTAAAGACAATAGTGGAACATGTTGGTATTGATAATTCTTTTCCCAAAAAGAACTGTAAAATGGCAAAATGTGGCTTCTGTTCTATCTGTAAATTTATTATGGTATGTGAAGAATTTAAGATAGGCAATGACACTTTTAAATTAAAAGGTTAATTTAATTGTCTTACAAGTGGCATAGTATATGCTGCTCTATGCCACAAATGTTTAAAATTTTATATCAGTAACAACTGAACAAATGTTAAAGGGCCGCACATATAAGCTTCCTTGTTATATAAGCTTCCTTTTTAACTGGCTTGGATTTTTCACTGCTTTATCTGAAGTGTTGTACTTATTAAAAATGAAAGTGCTAAAATCAAATGTGTCTTTCAGCTTCTGGTTGTTTCTCTGGAATTGTTTTTTCTGCTGGAGATAGCTTTCCTCTTATTTTCTGCAGGAGGCAAAAAAAAAAAATAATAGACTTTTCTGTTCATTATGTTATAGTGGGGGAGCTTGGTGATGCAGAAGATAGCCTTGCAGTAGGTAAAGGCTTAAAAAAATTAACAGCTATATAGGTGCAGGTGGAAATTTGGCAGAGCAATGTAAAAATATTATGGGGAGAGTATTTAACTATGAAATGTTTTTGCATGTCCCTTACTCACTGTTGTATAGATTTAAAGACAAATATAAGAAAGAATATAAATATGGGTCTATATTATAACATCAAAATCTACAAAGATTGAATGTTATAATATCGAACCCTAAACACCGAAATCCACAAACATCGAACAGTAAGAACAGCGATTTTTTCCCAGGGAAAATAAAATCACTATTCCGAGAAACATACACACAACACAAACACACACAAAAAACAGCAATCCACACACATACACTTAAAATCCTACACCTAAACCTAAACTAAACTTTACATACACTACTAGCTATCCACTTAGCTTAACCCAATCCAAACCCTAAGGTCCATCACTATCGCACACTCACCTCACCTGCGCCCTAACCCTAACTCATCTAATCCGCCCCCTAACCCTAACCTGCACACAATCCTACACTTATCTGAAGCAGACCCATAACGTTCCAACATGTTGAGCACTGAAAACAACGAAGCCAGAGCAACAGCCCACCGAATTCTTTCCCTGGGAAAGAATTTGGTGTCCTGCACCTTCTCTGTTTTTAGCGTTTGACAAAACTGGTTCGATATTATAACATTCTAACTTTATAAAATTCGATGTTATAATATAGACCCTATAAATATTATATGCAAAGGAACAATATCTCAGGGACAAGCATTTTCATAGATCGTTTCTTCAGAAATGTAAATATTCAACAGAAATAGATGATCTAGATTGTCTAAGGACAGAAAGAGAAATTTATGAAAAAAAAAACAGACAAAGGGTACAGACGTTACTGTACAGACCAAGATATTTTTAAAAGGAAAAAAAAAAGAGGAGATATTACCTTTTCTAGGAGGATGGGTTAAGAGGTATGAAAATATTATTTATAGTTTGTTTGATGACACTTGGACATAAAGAAACAGTCAAGGTATTATGAGTATTGAAAGAAATATATGGAAACTATATGAAAGTAAGGAAAGTGAAGAGTTAATTCACTGGCAATTAGAAAAAATAGATGTAGGTTTCACAAAATTTATTGATAAGAAATTTGAGGTAAATAAGGTTAAAATTGTATTAGGTCCAATAGATACAGATAGCTCTTCAGGGGAATATGGACTCTATTATATATTTTTTTGTCTACATACATACACACACACACTATATATATATATATATATATATATATATATATATATATATATGTATATATATATATATATATATATATATATATATATATATATATATATATATATATATATATATATACATATATATATATATATATATATATATATATATATATATATATATATATATATATACATGTATGTTATGCAAAGAAATATATTTTTAGATGTTTTGAATGAATGGTTCACTTTAAGGGTTCATAACGATCACAGAGTACGCACTGCCAGAACTTGTTTTTACAAAAAAAAAGGTGATAAACAGGATATAAAAAATGGAGACGTATTGCTCTGTGTAACGCAGACTATAAAATATTGATGAAAAGCCTTACAGGTTAGAATAAGAAAAGGTATTAGTAGGTATATGATGACAAGGTATGCCAGGAAAACAAATTAAGGAACTCATATTGTTATTGAACATGTAGTATATGACATACATGCAAGAACAGATGAGTACATTTTGTATGCAATATAACAAAGGCCTTTGATTGCTTACAGCACAGACAAGTATGGGAAATATTATGACAGTATGGTTTTGTTGTTAAGATGCAGAGATCGATACATACGGTGTACAGTATACAGTAGGTCAACTGTGCTATTGTTAATAAATGGCTGGAGAGGTACAAACATAAAAATACAGAGAGGAGTGAGGCATAGATGCCCTTTAAGTGTCATTCTTGTCTTAGTGAAAACAACAGGAATTAAGTACGTGGCTGTTAAATTATTAGGGGGGATAACAAGAGTTGGTAAAGAAGTTAAAAAAATCCATGATTTTTAGTTTATGCAGATGATATAATACTATTTTTTTTTGTAAGATACAGTTACTGGCATATTTATTTGAAGGGATTTAAAGGACTTTAGGAAAAGTATGATTACAGATAAATAAGGGAAATTGTAAAGGGTTTGGGATGGACACTGGGATACCAGATATAGAATTTACTTTCTTGGAATTAAAAGCTTTGGGACTTATAGAAAGGTATGATCTTTCAAACATAAGCACATTGTTAGCTTTTGGAAAACCTTCAAAGTGTCCTTTACGAAAAAAGTGTATTTAATAAACAGGAAGTTTATGGGGCTAGCAGGTTATGTAGCTGGTATTCTGAATTAGCCCAAGGAAAGGGAAAAATAAATATTAGACGGGTGTTTTCTCATTTTTGTCTGTCTCCCAATTAAATCCTATCAAAATAAATATTGTTTATACTGAAGTAATGAAATGAGGGCTATATTTATTTAATCAGAGAGATTTCTTAATATCACTGCATATGTATTATATTTTACAAAGCAATAAAGACAGAGAGAACATTTTGTTGGGTTTTTTTATTTATTTAACAGATGTCAATCTTTTGGGATAGCTATTGAAATTAAGAGTGTAGGATTCAGTGAAAAAGGAAAAATGGAAGAATTTCAGAATAGGTTGCATCAGTAAAAAATAAGTTTACATGGTCTGGTGTTATATAAAAAATCATGCCAAAGATGTAATATGGAACTTTTTTTTCATTATGAAGATGGATACATTAAGA
Organism: Protopterus annectens; assembly: GCF_019279795.1. Lineage (NCBI taxonomy): Eukaryota > Metazoa > Chordata > Ceratodontiformes > Protopteridae > Protopterus > Protopterus annectens. The sequence goes on along the minus strand of NC_056725.1, from coordinate 1,695,287,610 downwards.
GAAGTACAAACTAAAAAGAGTGAATTAGACACAGGGGGATCAGGTATGGGAGAATACCAGAATCGTCTGCCATTTTTGATGATAGCCCTTACAAAAATTACCTGTTAAAACACAAGGTATAAAACTTTGTCAGAAAGTAGGTTTTAAAAGCAAGTATGCAGTTAAGAGGAAGGTGATGAGCATGTTTTCTTAAAATGTACTACAGTTCAGAATTGTGGGGTATGTTATATAAAGAATTGGCATTTTAGGAAACAAAAATTGTATCAATGGCTATTATAAGATATGCAGGGTACAGAATTCCATGAGCTGCATGTATTAAGAAGATGGATAGAGTCATTTTCTCTGTCATTTAGTTATTATGGTTAGCAAGATGCTGACGTATTATATAATAAGATGTGTTTCTTGACATAAGTTCTGCATTGTCTAAAATGTGGTTATGGTCAAAAGAGTGGGGGTGAATTATTATTGTTCATATTTTTCTTTTATGTTTGTTTCAATTTTATAAGCTGGTCCACTCTTTAATATTAATGGATGTTATTTATTGTTTATGATGTTGTAATAAAGAATCCCTGTTCTCTTCAGTAGGTGCCATGGGATCTTTTTACATCCCCCTGAACTACCAGCAGCTCAGGCGGATGGGACCTTAGCTTAACATCTCATCTGAAGGATGGCATGCTTAGGAGTGTAGCACCCCCTCCCCTACACTGCACTAAAGTGTAGGGCATTTGTTTGAGGCCAGTAATCCTCGTTGTGAGGTACTTTTGTGGCCTTTCCAGCTGCTGCAGATGTCTTGTGAGGTACATTCCAAAAGGGGCATTGTACTCTATAATGGGTCTAATGAGTGTCGAGTAGAGGGGAACAATGACCTCTTTTTTCCTGGATGAGAACCCTTTTATGATGAGGTGTGCCATGTAGAAGGACTTCCTGACTACTGTGGCGATGTGACTATCAAAGGAGAGACTACTGTCCACCTGGGTCCCAAGGTCTCTTATCACACATTAGGTGTTAAGTAGATTGCTGCCTATGTGGTAGTTCATGGGTACAGAATTTTTACCAAAGGGGATGACACTGCACTTTTTGGCATTGAGCTTGAGGCTATGGATCTGACACCAGGCATCTGTCTCAGCAAGGCCCTTATGTAGGATGTCCACATCATTTGGGGACTTGAGTATGGCTCCTAGTTTGCAGTCAACTGTGAGCTTCATTAGCCAGAGGCCTTCTGTGTTAGCCTGTACTTCAGAGAAGTAGATACCAAACAGGTGAGGTCTCAGGACGGAACCCTGTGGTACTCCACTTGTCACTGCTTTGTGGTCAGATTTGGAGTCTGAAACTTTTACAGTGTGGGTTCTGTCAGTGAGCCATTTGGCAACCCATCTTGTGACGTAGGGATTTATACCTAGTTTAGTGACTTTAGCTATAATTCCAGAATGGGGGATGGTGTCAAAAGCCTTGACGAGGTCAAGATAGGCTGTGTGAACCACCTTACCCTCATCTACAGCTTTGGTGACTGCCTCATGTTGGAAATATCAGTTGGTTCTGTAATTTTTATGCCTTTGTGCTGTAACTCAGAGTAGATCTGGGTGTTGCCATTGAGATTCTTGACATAGCTATAGAATACTTTGTGGTTGTCCTTGGAATTAGTGGTGATTTTGTTTTCGTAGCTAGCTTTGGAGGATCTTATAAGGGATCTCAGCTTCTTACTGAGGCTGACCAGGGAGCTCCTCCACTCATGGGATTTTACTCTCTTTTGCAACAGTTTCTTCCTTTTGTTGTACAGTTTGTTTATGGCAGGGGACCACCAGATTGGCTTCCTTTTTTGGAGGATAGCTTCTTGGTTCTGTTTGGGATAGCACGATCCATGCACTCGTGTAAGTGCTTATATAGAGTGCATTTGTGTAGGATTCAGCATTTGTAACTGTATTGTCCATCTGCATGGGTGTCATGAAGTTCACCACTTCTGTCTTAAGAAGCATGAAGTTGGCTTTGGAGAAATTTTTAGTGTGGTTTCCTTAATGGGGGGTGGGGGCGGGATGTGGATATCAAGGGTGATTAGCTTATGGTTGGATCGGACCAACGAGGAGTTGACTTCAGGTGTGGAACACTGGTCACTCATGTTGGTAATGACTAGGTCTAGGATATTGTTGCCCCTGGTGGGGTTGTGGATAAGTTGGAGTTTATGAATTCCAGAAAGTGTTGAACTAAGGAGTTCGTACACGAGTAGTTTTCCCAGTTAATGGTGGGGTAGTTGAAGTCGCCATTATTAGGGTGTTTGGTTGAACCCTAATATTTTCCAGTACATCAAGAAAAGAGGAGTGGGAATCCTGGGGCATGGTGGGGAATCTGTAGCAAGCTACAATTTGGATTGCAGTTTTGCCCAGAGTAAGTTGCACTTGGATAACCTCGGATGCATTATGCTGAGCATCTAGCCTGGAGGTGTGGGTATCCTTAATGAATAATGTTTCGGTCCAGGTTACATGGCTGAAAAGTGTGGTATGGGTTATAGCCTGGTAGTGCAGGTGTGCTCTCTGGAGCCTTGAACCAGATCTCAGTCACTGCACAGATATCAATGTGCTCCATTTTAAGGAGTGCCTCGAGTGAGTGCATTTTGAGATTTAGACTTCTAGCATTGAGTAGCATTACCCTCAGTTTTTGCTTCCCTGTTCCTGTTACAGTAGTAAATTTGTTATTCGAACCTTGCCTAAAAAAGGCACTATAGGGGCAGCAAGAGCCTTAGCCAGTATCTGGAATCCCAGGGGCGACAGGTGCAGGCCATCTGTGGCAAAGCATCGTGGTCTGTCGACCATGTCATCCCAAGCAGACAGATACTGGATCCCCTTAGAATGACACCAGAAGCTTAGCCAATTGTTGAAGTCAATCATTTTGTCCTTGTACTGCGGTATCATTCGGGGCGATGGCAGAATTGCTACTCAGGGCTAGGGTCATACCTGCCAGGGCTACAAGATTGGAGAGCTCTTCCATGTCTCTTTTCATGTAGTCCTGGGAGGTATGTCTCAGGTCATTCACACCAACATGGACAATGACAGAATCATATTTGTACTTGTTGTGGAGTGACCTGAGTGCTTGGGTTATGTGGCGGATCCTGGCACCTGACAGGCAGCTGACAGTAACTTTCTCCTTGTTTAGCCTAGTGAGTGGGACATCAATGTGCCTGACTATAGAGTCACCTATGTGTGTTGGGTACGTTGTTTTGCCTTATTGGCTGTGGTTCAGTGGCACACTGAGTCTGTGGGCAATGTGTCATTTGGGTTGTGTTGGGTAATGGAGGTTGCATGTGTTTCTGCTTTGGAGGTCTCTGTTGCTTAGACAGATTATTATTGAGAGCCTCCGCAAATGTTTTTGTGTTACTATGTGTGGATTTTGGTGGTATAGATTTAGTGAGACTATGTGATGAGTGTGGTGTGGTGCAAATATTTACCTTCTCCTCATGACTGTCAAGGTCAGTCTTGGTTGGAGAGAGCTTTACCTCCAGTTTGGCTAGATAAGTACATCTCTCACAGGTTGTAGTGTTGGGTGGTAGGAGGAGAGGGCTGTTTGTGTACATGTGGCAATTTCTACATTGCCTCAAGATGCCCAGATTCATCAGATAGACAGGAGAGAACACTGGGAGCTGACCCTTGGACATGCCTGAATAAAAACTATTTTCCTCTAGATAAGTGAGGAAAGTGAGTACAAGAGCTGCTTTTCTCTAAGCAAGTGAGAGAAGTAAGTACCAAAACTGTTTTCCTCTAGGTAATGAGGAAGGTTGAGTGCTGTAGTAATTAGTAGAGTATTTAGTGCTTACAAGTTCTGAACAAGTGCTGAGCATGAATAAGCAAATTTAAGTGCTAAAACTAAGAATCTGTATTTGCACTAGATGAGTTACAGGACAGAAACAAGTGCAAATGCAGGCTTTCAAATCAGAAAGTTGAGAGATGAAAGAGATTGCTCAAATGGTCAATAACTACAATTTCTGGCCCAGAACCACTTCTTATGTGGTAGACAGGTTACTTAGTGCTTACCACTCCCACTGATAAGCTGGAAGACTTCCCTCCAACACAGAAATGCTTGGGGTGCTCAGAAGCTTACATACAGTCCTGGATACAGCAAATCTGTATCTGGAACACTAGTTACAGGAAAGGTAGGAAACAGGTTTACAGTTTTTTTTTTTTTTTTTTACAGAAAAGTAGCAAAAACAGTAGTAAAGACAATTCATATGCAGTGCAAGCTAGCACACTTGAGTATGTAGCAATATTAGACCAAACACAGTTTAAAAAAATGCAATTAAATTAAAAAGGACTAAAAGCAAGTGCAGAAAGGGTTTATTAGGTAGAATGTGGTAAAGAGATGGGACTCGGGGAGTGTCCCAGATCAAATCTACAGTGAGGCAGGCAACTGCAAAAGCCACCAAATTTAAACTGCAAACCAAAAATAGGGAGGGTGGGTGGAACAAAACAGTTTCAACAGAGATCTAAACAACAACAACAACTTGGACCGAACCACAAAAGGAGGGGGAGTATTAATATTCGTCAAAGATACCCACACCTCCAGGTTGGTGGCACAGCAGGAAGCATCAGAGACTATCCATGTGCAACTAACTGTGGGTAAAACTGCCTTCCAGTTTATAGCCTGCTACAGACCACCCTCCCAAACACAGGAACCCCACTTGGCCTTTGTGAGAATACTGGAAAATATGAAGGTCTCTCCAAACACCATTATATTGGGCGACTTCAACTACCCAAACATAGACTGGGAGCATTACTCTAGCTCCAACACCCTAGCCCAAAGGTTCCTAGAATTTATAAACTCAAATGCTATGGAACAACTTGTTACCACTCCAACAAGAGGGGAAAACATACTGGACCTGATCATCACCAACATGGGGACACTATGCTCCAGACCATAAGTGTATCCCTCACTGGTAAGATCAGACCATAAACTAATCTCACTGGATATTCACATCCCGACCCCACCCCCTGCCCAGAAAACCACAGTAAAAACTTCTAAAGCAAATTTCGATGTCTCAAAACCGAGGCGAATCCTTCAAAGCCCCCGGCCTGTGGAAAATACGGCCCAGACCGCAGAATCCTTTATAAACGATTCTATGAACACCTTCAGGAATGCATGGATCATGCAATCCCAAATAAAACCAAGACCCAATTCTCCAAAGGCAGACGTCCTGTCTGGTGGACCCCAGCCATAAACAAACTATACAATAGAAGGAGGAAGCTACTACATGATAGAGCAAAATCTCAAAAAGGGAAGGCATCTCTGATCAGTATTAGCAAAAACTACGGGCACTCATAAAATCGCCTAAGGCCAGCTTCGAGAGAAAAATTGCACAGGACACTAAGGATAATCACAAGGCTTTCTTTAGTTATGTTAGGAACCTGGGTGGGAATTCCCAGATATGCTCAGAATTAGTCCAAAATGACAATAAATACACCGAGCCCACAGACATTGCCAACATCCTTGCTGACAGGTTCAGTGCAAAACTTCTCCCCCCCCCTCCCCACCAAAAGGGCAAATATCTATCCCAACAGAGTGCTGCCCCCCCTGACATCTCAGATGCTCAGGTAAGAGCCGCCCTCTCCAAAGCAAAAAACACAGCATCAATGGGACCAGATGGTGTCCCGGGCTGCGTCCTACATGAACTCCAAGAAGAGCTAAACCCAAACATAAAACTACTGTTCAATCTTAGCCTTACTACAGAATATGTACCCAAAGAGTGGCGTACAGCAACAGTGGTCCCTCTCCACAAAGGTGGTGCCTCAACAGATCCTGGAAACTATCGCCCCATAAGCCTGATTAGCTTGGTCTGCAAAGCTATGGAAAGGATCATCATGGACCTCATAAATAAAGATATTGGGGACCTACAGACACTGGATCCTACCCAGTTTGGCTTTTGTTAAGGGCAGATCCTGCCTCTTAAACCTGGTCAATTTCTTTGAAACAGTCACCAAGGCCATTGACGAGGGGAAGGTGGTCCACACAGCCTACCTGGACCTCGCAAAAGCCTTCGATACAATACCCCACTCGGGCATTATAGATAAGCTCACCAGCTTAAATATAAACCCCTATGTCACTAGATGGGTTGCAAACTGGCTCAAGGACAGAACCCACATGGTTAGAATTGCTGGAGCCATGTCAGACTCCAAACCAGTTACAAGTGGCGCCCCACAAGGCTCAGTCCTGGGACCTCTCTTGTTCGGTATATATTTCTCGGTGGTACAGGCCAACACGGAAGGACTGTGGCTGACCAAGTTTGCAGATGACTGCAAACTGGGCGTCATAATTAACTCTCCAGCTGACACAAGCATCCTCCAAAAGGGCCTCATAGAAACAGACAACTGGTGCCAGAGCCATGGCCTCAAGCTAAATGCCAAAAAAGTGTATAGTCATCCCCTTTGGCAAAACAAAGTGCTCACAAATTACCACATAGGTGGTAATCCATTAAGTACAGAAGAAGTCATTAGGGACCTGGGGACCCAAGTTGATAGCAATCTCTCATTTGACAACCACGTGGCCAAAGTGGTTAGAAAAACATTTTATATAGCCCACCTAATCATGAAGGGATTCACATCTAGATCAGGGAGGTCATCATACCTCTTTACTCATCCCTCATCAGGCCCATAATTGAGTACAATGCCCCTTTTGGGATGTACCTTACCAGACACCTGCAGCAACTGGAAAGACCCCAAAAGTACCTCACCAAGAGGATCAAAGGGCTCAAACAGATGCCATATGCTGCCCGGTTAAAGAAACTCCAGCTCTACTCAGTGGCATACCGCCTGCTCAGAGGCGATCTGTGCCTGACGTATAAAGCCATGTCCAACCCGGAATTAATGGACATGCTGCACCTCAGAAAATCCAAATCCCATCGAGCTACGCGCTCGAGAGACTTGAACCTCAGCACTGAAATAAATTTGACATGCTGGAGGGACAGATTCATAACCCAGAGGCTCCCTTCACTCTGGAATAAAATCCCAGTCCAGGTTAGGCAGAGTCCCACATTGACTTTCTTCAAGAGGAATCTTGATGAGTGGATGGGAGATCATAGGTTTACCCCGGCTATCACTTCTGTGTCACTGTTAGACAGAGGCACAGTATACTAACCTCAAAAAAGGCATAGCAAAATTAATTTAAAATGGGTGGCAAAAGCCAAACACACTCTGGCTAGGCTTATAAATGCCCTAGGGCAGATAGCCTAGTATGAACCTATGAACCTATGAACAACTAATAGTAGAAACTCTAAAACCAAAAAAATATACTCAGCTCTATATATTTGCAGATAGCCTGGAAGGCAGTCTCTCAGAACACATGTTCCAGCAATTAAATGCAGGCTGTTACTAACAGGTCAAATTTTATGCTAGTGATCCTTGAGTTAGATAACACACAAGCTGTAAAAACCAGTTATACCAACTGAAGACACGGCAGAAAATAGGGGGGGGGGGGCAATTTCAACAGAGATCTAAGCAACAACTAACAGTAGAAACTCTAAAACCAAAAAAATATACTCAGCTCTGTATATTTGCAGATCAGTCTCTCAGAACAGGGAGACAACAGTTTCAAAAGATATCTAAGCAACAATTAACAAACTCTATAATAAAAAAAAATATACTCAACTCTGTATATTTGCAGATAGTCTGAAAGGCAGTCTCTCAGAACACTACTCCATTTCCAATGAGGGAAGTGTCACAAACCTCAGGTGATCTCAGTCCTTTTGAGATATTATATGGGAGACACTCTCATGGAACAATAGATATTGCCAGCAAAAACTGAGAAGAAGAGACAACCCCATTTAAAACTGTCATATAGCACTATGCCAGCTTTCAAGACAAGCTGAAAGTAGTGATGCCTGTACCCAAGGAACATGTGGAAAGACTTCAAGCTACACAATAAGGGATGTATACTAGAAATGCATGTTAGGACCAGGGAGCTTAATGCTGGAGACCAGCTGTTGTTTTTGGTCTCCTCCAGAGAAAACAAGTTTTGGACCAAATGACAAGGTCTATTTAAAATTATAGAGAAAATAAATGATAAAAGCTACAAAGTTATATAGACAGGTAAAAGAATAACAGAACACATACTCACTATCAATGTTCTGAAAATGTGGAAGGAAGTACACATTTTGGTAGCTAGTTCAGTAATAGAAACATGTGAATGTTGTAAAAAAAGAAATTACCTTTGTGCTTGCAGTTCAGATAAATGGCACACTGTCCAAGCCAAAAAAAAAAAAAAAGTAACAAGAGAGTTTCTGTAATTACACAAGGCAGTGTTTTCAGAACTGCCTGACAGAACACACTTGATTCAACACCATTTTGAGACTAGTCCAGGAGTGAAGATCAGAGTCACAAAGAAAAGCAACACAGAAGTAAAATAAATGCTTCAGTTGAGGTAGCTAAAGAGTCCATAATTAACTAAAACAACCTAATAGTGCTACTCCCAATACTGGATAGAACAATCAGGTTTTGTAAACATCATTTCAGTATTAACAATTACTTTTTGGGGAAGCAAGACTCTTTATATTAGAACTGACAACGACTTACTGGCAAATCCCTTTATTAGCTAAAAATCAGGAAAAGACATCCTTCTTAACAACAAAGGGATTATTCCTTATAACATTTTTCCTTTTGGTGACCCACTAACCTCCCAAAGAATAATGGATGGAGTCTTGAAGCCCAACATCTACAGCTTATCTAGACAATGATCTACATTCTGGGCATTCAGACTTACTTCTGACTATTTTAAAAGATCATACTAACTTCCAAGGTAAGCAAGACCAATTATGAAAGTCTTCAAGAATAAGGTAGGCATATGATGGCAGATGGATACATTGGTTATGTCATAAAGAGAGGAATAGTAAAAACCCCAAAAGCAATGGTAGAAACAGTAAGAAAATTATTTAGTCTAGAAGGATATTATTGGAATTTCATGCCCTGTTTTGCAATAATAGCATGCCAACACAAACCTAGTCAATGAGAACACCCTCAAAAATAAAGTGGACATCAGAATCTGAATTTTTTGGCAGCTAAAAGAAACATTACGCTAAGAGACTGTGTTAGCATCTGCTGACTTTAGTAAACCTTTAAAATGACAGGAAAAAGTGCGCTCTCATTTAAAAGTAGAATATCATCTTGTGACAGTCTTTTAAAACCAAAACTCTTACCTTAAAATACGTTTCCTGAACAGGAAAGTATTAATAAACACACAATGTTAAAAAAAGGAAGTTTTTTTTTCAAAAGGGAACTTATCTGCCCAGAAAGGAATAGCATAAGCCGACTGTCAATCCTTGAAAGTGTCAGAGGCGCATACTCTTTGGCAACATGAAAGCTCTGACGGGCTTGATGCATAAACCTGTTATTTTGGTCAACTCAGCTTGATCTGACTGATGTTTTAAGTGTGCAGAAGGTGCCCTTAAACCTTGGAAGCTAGCCCACTCTTATATACTATACAGGATATAATCCATATAGCTAAGGCTACTGCAGCAGTGATCAGTATGGCGACCAGTACTTTTACAGACTTTTAATTAATTTATTTATTTATTGTACATTTGTTGACCGGGAAAGTCTGACTAGGTTCCACAGAGCCTGTTTTCAGCGGAGGCCTGGGGAGAGATGCTCCAGATGCATGTCTTTAGAATGTGGGGGGAAACCCACATGAACACAGGGAGAACATGCAAACTCCACACAGAAGGCACCCCAGCCAAGAATCAAACCAGAGAACCTCTTGCTGTGAAGCAACAACATTAACCACTGCACCACTGCGCCGCCCTGCTCCTGGGGAGGAGAAGTGTATCAGCTCTGTTTCCCTAGCCAAAAGCAAAGTAAAGGCTATGTATTCTGTGATCAAAAGAGAATGCCTAGCCATCAAGTAGACATTTGGTTCCATAAGGCACTATCTGTTAGGGACAGCATTCGTTCTAGTAATGGACCATACCCCAGTCTAGTTACATCAACAAGAGGATGGGATTGCAAAGCTATGTAAGTGGGCCTTATCCATGGAGCTGTTTAAGTTCAAAGTGTAACAGAGGCCAGGCTCAACCACTACAATGTGGATTGTCTGTGCACAGCCTATACACAATGCATAAAACTGACAGTTTCAATCGGGGGCCATTAATTGTAGCCTAGTATGGTGGTTTGAACCAAATGGAAGAATATAAAAGATTGAAAATGTGTGACTAGCTGTGTAAGAAATGTTTTATAACGTGTCCATTGTAAATACCATAATGTTTCTTTAGAAAAAGTGTTTCTATTAAGGTACAACTGTTTCTTTAAAAATAAAAAGATACTGGCCTGTATTAGCAAGAACAATATATAATATAAAAAAGAGTTGAAAGAAGTTCAGTTAAAGAGTATTTACCCTTGCTGATATGGAACTTGATGCTCAGAGCAGTAGCTGTGGGAGACAGAATTAATCACAGTGAAGGATGACTGAAAAGAAGAGGCTGAAAGTTCTCATAGAAGAATCCAGAGAAAGTGCTACAGATTGAGACTGCTTCCCACTAATACAAGACACAGCTCAAGGTACTCACTGATCTTTTACTTAAATCATAACACTTTATGTTGCTTGGAACAACCTCCCTTATGTTAATGTGAATATAAAACTGGATTATTTTTATATAGCCTGGTTTTCTAAGCTGCTTTACAAATTGTGTGTGTGTGTGTGTGTGTGTGTGTGTGTGTGTGTGTGTGTGTGTGTGTGTGTGTGTGTGTGTGTGTGTGTGTGTGTATATATATATATATATATATATATATATATATATATATATATATATATGGATTTGTATCACTTCACTGAAAGACCATTTCACTGACAACCATTTCACTGAGACCAAATCACCTAAAGTTCATTTCACCTTAAACTCATTTCACTGACAAGTAGTACTCTAAGGCAAATCAAGGGTGTATGTCCTTTTCCCCACTGTAGTGCCATCCTGGTGTTAGTATATATAGTTAGGGGTTTTTAGGGGGCTTAGCCCCCCCCCACCTAGTTGGGTTTTACCAAATAATGTGAAACAAAACCAGAAAACAAAACCAAATTAAATGAGGGGCTGTGCCCCCCTAACTATATATACTAACACCAGGATCACACTACAGTGGGGAAAAGAACATATAAATCCACAAAAAGAAGAAAAGTCAAAACCAAGAAGTGAAACAGCGTGGCACCTCAGGACCCGGAGAAACAGTAACCACCTGTACTTAAAACACACTTCGTGCTGAAATCCAAAACGATGCAACTATTATAACAAAACTTTTATTAGGACCAACATAAACCAAGCACTTTCGCTCGGATAATACCGAGCTTTATCAAGGTAAAACAATTTAATGCTTCACTCATAGACTTTAAATATGCATTTCCAATGTCACATGACTTCATTAATTCAACCCCCCAGCCTTTTAAGAACGAACAATTAAATTCACGTGCCAGTATTAAAAGTTTTCATATGTAAACAAAATATAATATGTAAACAGTTCTTGTAAGAATAAAATCCTGTTAAAAATCTATACATTAAATCAATACCTAACGTACTTACATTGTAAAAATGGTGTTAAAATAATAAATAACCATCATCATTCTTGAACACATAAAACACTAACACTGAGTGTGCATGTGTTCAACAACATAAAAACATAAAAATACCGCGATAAAAAAATGTTTTTACGAAATGTCTATTATGCCCTTATCTAATGAAACCCCACCATACACCCTCACTGACCATGTTATTATAGCACAGTGTATGTTAAAAGGTGAGCTAGTACCTATTCTACTGTAACTCTTGTAACTGATGTATCTGTTAAATTAGCTCTAAAAACGAGCTTGCCTTAGCTTCAAAACACTATTGATATGGATGTTTTCATTCAATCCGTAACCATAAAGAAAGCAATGCATTTTATAAACATTCCTTGACTTGTGACAATATGCATTTGAAATTTATGGTCCTTGAACAAATTACACCAGATATTAGGGGAGGTAGTTGGGAAACCAGGCTCGAGTACCGGGAACTCTATTGGCAATTGAAACTGGACTCCAGCAGGTTTCCCAGATTGAATGAAAGCATCAATTTCAATAGTGTTTTGAAGCTAAGGCAAGCTCGTTTGTAGAGCTAATTTAACAGATACATCAGTTACAAGAGTTACAGCAGAATAGGTACTAGCTCACCTTTTAACATACACTGTGCTATAATAACATGGTCAGTGAGGGTGTATGGTGATAAGGACATAATAGACATTTCGTAAAAAAAATTTTTTATCACTGTATTTTTATGTTTTTATGTTGTTGAACACATGCACACTCAGTGTTAGTGTTTTATGTGTTCAAGAATGATGATGGTTATTTATTATTTTAACACCATTTTTACAATGTAAGTATGTTAGGTATTGATTTAATGTATAGATTTTTAACAGGATTTTGTTCTTACAAGAACTGTTTACATATTATATTTTGTTTACGTATGAAAACTTTTAATATTGGCATGTGAATTTAATTCTTCGTTCTTAAAAGGCTGGGGGATTGAATTAATGAAGTCATGTGACATTGGAAATGCATATTTAAAGTCTATGAGTGAAGCATTGAATTGTTTTACCTTGATAAGGCTCGGTATTATCCAAGCGAAAGTGCTTGGTTTATGTTGGTCCTAATAAAATTTTTGTTATAATAGTTGCAACGTTTTGGATTTCAGCATGGTGTGTTTTAAGTACAGGTGGTTACTGTTTCTCCGGGTCCTGAAAAGAACATATACCTTTGACTTGCCTTAGAGTACTACTTGTCAGTGAAATGAGTTTTAGGTGAAACGAACTTTCAGTGAAATAAACTTTAGGTGATTTGGTCTCAGTGAAATGGGTGTCAGTGAAATGGTCGTTCAGTGAAGTGATACAAATCCACACACACACACACACACACACACACACACACACACACACACACACACACACATATATATATATATATATATATATAGTCTATATTACAAAATTGAAACTTTAGTTAATCAAATAACTAAAGATCGATCTTGTAATATCGAAACCTAAAAATCTCAAAAGGCCAATTTAACCCAGGGTAACACTTCCCTTGGCAGCATGAAAGAAAAAAACTTTAAATCCCAACCACCACCCCCCCAACTAAATATACCAACTCCAAGATCGCTCCAAATTGGAGAAAAGGGCATAATCCACATAATGGCCAAGGGAAGTGTTTCCCTGGGTTAAATCGGCCGTTCGAGATTCTTAGGTTTTAGTTGATTGCATTAACATATGACTGCAAATGGTTGATATGCACATCATGGTGACAATGCAGGTGATAACGTGTCAGCTACAAAAAGGTTGCATATGATTCGCCAATGGCCAAATATGGGCATTGGCAAGATAACCCAATGCAAAAATATATTAAAAATATATATTTTTTGAAATTCAGCCAGCCCCGCAAACAACAATGCAGCTAAAAGAAGGTTATATACCCACAAATGTGGGGTTATTTTATGCAATAACGTGGAAATAGGTAGGCATAGGTAAAGCATTAGTAGGCAATCTTTTAAATGAGGGGGCAGTGAATCTCACAGTCACATACCAAATGAGCACAGTCTGAGGTAAGAGATACAAAAAGGGGAAGAGAGGAGATAGGTAGACATCATAGGTGTCGCAGAAATGCAGTCTAATGAGCCGCGTAAATACATATGAAAGGCGAGATCATGGAAAGAGGTGTGCCACTAGATACCGGCGGAAGTAAAGAAATGGGAAGGTGTACACCTGGAACCAAATTTCTGCTGTGTAAGCCGTGCATGCTACCGCAGCACGCTTCAAGAAGCAAGACGACGCTGTGTGTGTCGGTTACGAGCCGCATGGGAGATGTTTAACACTGGGTGGCGCGGGTGTGCGACTTGTGCGCGCGTGTTGAGTGAAGTGTAAGGCAGAGCCGCGACGTTGGAAGTGTTTGGCAGGGTGTAACAGTGTTTCTTAAACTGGTCAAGTAGATTCTGAATCCAGTAGATAAAGAATCGTGTAACTGTGCAGCGCATGTAAGCCACTGTGAGCGTGTTTCAGATAGTATACAATTTGCTCCCCCCTGAGGAAACAGAGGAAAAAGGAAGCAACAGAATTAATAGGAAGCTAGCAGGGATAACTGCTGAAGCTAGCAGGTGAAAACAATTAGAAGCAGGCAATTACACAGGCAGAATAGTAGCCCAGCCCAGCACTTAAAACTCTGCAAACAGTAGTGCAGGATGTTTCCATTAAGAGACACTGCAAGACAGGAGTAAGCTAATAGAAATGAAAACTGAAAAAGCTTCTCTCAGAGCAGAAATGTTAGGGGCTGCCATAGCTGTCATAATGAGACATAGGCGACTTGCTGAGGGTGGTGACAATGCAGATGGTGCCAGCCAACCCACAGTGAGGAGACGGAGAAGAGTGTACAGGCCCAGGGTCACCTACCACGGGTTACATGAGCTGGAGATAGTAGAGCGCTATAGAGTGGACAGAGAGCTCCTGCAGCAAATTGTTGAGCTGTGCAGGCCACGCCTCACACACAGAACCAACAGAGGGGAACCCATCCCAGTGGAAACCAAGGTATGTGTTGGCCTAAGAATACTAGCAACAGGTACCTTCCAGAGACCAACTGGCGATATGATGGGATATCACAGGCATCAGCCTCCAGGGTACTACACCAGTTCCTGGATGCCATGTCAGCACATGTCGGTGATCATGTATATTTTCCCAATGCCCATGAGGTATTGGCCAGCAATATGCATCTCTTCCAGCAAATAGCGGAATACCCTGAGGTACTGGGTGCAATAGACTGCACGCACATACGCATCAAAGCACTGGCCGGTGAGTGGGGTAGGGCCTACATTAACCACAAGGGCTTCCCCTCCATCAACTGCCAGGTCATGTGCGATGCCCAGGGCATAATAATGAATGTGTGTGCTGGCTGCCCTGGGAGTTATCATGATTCCCACATCTGGCATTTGACGCAGCTGTACCAGACATTTGTCAATGGGGACATCCCACCAGGACACCTAGTGGGGGATGCAGGTTATGCACTGGAGCTATGGCTGATGACACCCATCAGAAACGTACACACACCTGAACAGGAATGCCATAATGAGGCACACGCACAAACACATAATGTGATAGAGCGTGTGTTTGGGCTGGTCAAGTCACGGTTCCGGTGTCTGGACACATCTGGTGGAGCCTTGCAGTACACACCAACTACATGTACCCAAATTATCATGGTATGTGCTATGCTACATAATATGATCTTGCGAAAACAGCTGCAGCAGGACCAGCATAGGGCCGGGCCAAACAGCCCCCCACCATTGCCAAGGCCATCACAGGCAGAGCGTGACTCGGAGGAGGAACAACCTGAGCCTGCCCCAGTAGGCAGAAGGAGACGTGCCCAGTATGCCCTGGCCTTGGCAAAGAGGCAACGCATAGCACATACACTGGCTCAGTAGGAACCCTGGGAATGATACCCCTCTGTGACTCACTCATATAGTAACAGGGATGCCTAACATGACACAACCTGCTCTCAAACATGTACAGGGAGTGTAGTATGTGCATCCAACAGAGGCAGCCCTGCAGCACCACCTGAGGCATGATTGCCATGTGTTAAGCAATGTAACACCATCTAGTATATGCAAACATGAAAACACTGCCTAACATCTCACCCTCACCAAGCATGATGCCACACTATGAAGACAAGAAGATCAAGTACAATAATTGGCTGAAGTAATGCAGTCAGTCAAAGGGGAGCCAATGTGTTACAGGCTGGGAAGATATGCGGAGTTTGACATGATGCACCACCTGCTAGGTGTGGCATGCACCTATCATGCCATCCCCCATGGATACTGGCAAAGGCTGTCAGTACCCACAGCATGCCCTGAATAGGTAAGTCTCAAAACACAAACCCAACCTCATAGGTTCTACAAGGGATAGGAACCTAGATGTAATACTACCCCATGACAGATGTATAAACAGCAAGATGTGTGCAGTGTAAATGCACAAAGTAAGGAGAATGTAGATACCAGTCCTGTAATAGAGAACTGGGCAAGGCTCACATCAGCACCCTAACACTACCAGGTCACACCTCATACTGTGCTGTACAGCTGCAAAACATGGAACAAGCTACAAAAGGAGGGTGACTATCAAGAAATGGCAAGGATAACCACACCCCCATGTTGGTACCACAACAAGAAGCAGCATGGAATATCCATGGTCAAATACCAATGGCTAAAACTGCCTCACAGTATATAGCCTGCTGCAGACCACTGTCCTAATACCAGGAACAGCACCTGTCCTATGTCGGAATACATGAATATATCAAGGTCCCCCAAGCCACATTATATTGCTCGACTGAAAATACCCAGACATACACCGGTAGCATTGTACTAGCACCAACACAGTAGGAGAAAATTACCCAGATTCCATAAACCAAAATGCCCAGGAACAATGTACTACTCCCACAAAAGGGGTAAACATTGTGGATGTGATAATCAGCAACATGTGTACTGGATGGCAAGATGAGAAGTGTACCCCTCACTGGTAAGACCAGACCATAGAGTAATCACACTGGATATACACACCCTGACCCCAGTCCCTGGCCAGAATACCACAGTGAAAAACATGTGTAAAGTATAGTTTGCAGCCCTCAAAACCAATGTTGAATCCACAAAAGGCTCTGTGCAAGTGCAGAATATGGGACACACCACAGAACATGTTATACAGGCATTCCATGAACACAGCCAGGAATGCTTGGAGTATGCAATCACAAACAACAACAACACACAATGCCATACACGCAGGCATCTGGCATGCTGGCCTCCAGCCATTACCAAACCATGCAAGAGAATGAGGAAGATACCACATGATAGAGCAAACATAAAAAGGGAAGTAATCACTGACCAGTAGTATGGCAACAACATATGTCCACACATACAATCCACTAAGTCCAGTCACAACAAGTATAATCTATGAATCCAGAGGCAATGTGACGCCAGTACCAAGTACACAGACAACCACAACACCCCCCAATAAATACAAACATATGTGATAAATGCATCCATGTATCCAAACCAGAGGTTGAGCTCCAACAACTCAGTACTGTCAACACTAGTCAGGAGGAGAAGGTAACCACATACACTACAAACCCAGTCCCACATAGACCTAGAACAACTGTAAACCAAACACATAAACACAGACAAATATTCCCGAAGGCCTTAATTACAAACACACCACACCAACAGATGCCTCCAAAGTAGATCACAAGCAACCACAACCTTCAAACATAGCACATGCAATGAATAGTATGCAAAGCTGGTGTGCCAAACAGTCACAGGCCCGAAGGAGAAACAACATGCCTGATACAGTCATAATAGGTGTCTGTATGGGCAGACACACAGCTGTCCCACTCACCAGACTTAACAAGGGAAAGGGTAGAGTAAGCTCCTTGTAGGTAGCCACAAAATGCCACTTAACACAAGTACACAGGTCACCCCAAAGCAAGCAGAAATATGATGCACTCAATGTCCATGCTGGTGTGAATTACCTGAGATGTACCTCCCTGGTCAACATCAAATGAGACATGGATGGTCCCTCCGAGTATGTACCCCAGGGCGGGATGACACTGGCTGTGTGCAGCATCCAACCCTCACCAAGAATGATGCCACAGTACAAACACAGAATGCTCATGTTTAACAGCTGGCACAGTTACAGCTGTCAGTCCAAGAGGGTGTAATGTGTGTCTGCTTGAGATGTCAAGCATGACAAGCCATGCTGCTGTTACAGGGATGGCTGTCAGCTGTTACCCGTGTGCGTCTGGATACTGGATAAGGCCTTTGCCTCCATAGAGCCGTATGTAGGCAAGGCCAAAAGACTACCCACCACCCTAGAAAACATAAGTGGTAGGAAACATAAGGGTAATGCTGACCAATGCCAGATGTGTAAACTGCAATATGCATGCCCCTGAGGCACTTCCCATTATGGAGAATATTGATGCCTGTCCAGTGACAGAAGCCTGCTGCAGGCCTAGTGATAGCACACCAGCACTACTAGGTTATACCACATACCATGTGTTATGGCCCCAACATCTGCACCAAGACATCAAAGGAGGGGAGTATCCATATGCAGCACAGACACCCATATAGCCAGGTAACTGACAATGCACAAAGCAGCGGACACCACCCATGTGCACATAACTGTAGTCAAAACTGCTGTACAGTCTGTAGCATGCCAGACCACACTCATACACAAGAACCCCACCCAGACATCCAAGACACTGGACAGTATGGATGTCCCACCAAATACCAGACAAGGTACACAAAGTACCACATAGGTGTCAAACCATTATGTATGCAAGGAGTCATCAGGGACCTAGGGACACAGGTCGACATTAATCTGTCATGTGACAGCCACAATGCCAATGTGGCTATGAAGACTGTTGATACTGGACACCGTATCATGAAAGGATTCACATCAACATCAACAGAGGTCACTGTGCCGCTGTACTGTTCCCCTTTCAGACCCATAATCTAGTACAATGACTCATATGGGATGTACCGTACGTGACACCTGCAGTGGTTCGGAAGACCTCATAGTTACCCCACCAACAGGATAAAGGGTGTGAAATATATGTCATATGCTGCCTGGCTGTAGACACCCCAGCTGACTGCAGTCACACACTGCCTACACAGAGGCATTGTATGTCTGTTGTACCAGGCCATGTCCAACACAGGAGTAATGGACATGCTACACCACAGGAAATCAAAGCCATTGGAGCTGTGAGAGTCACAGATGTCAACCTCAACACATAATGAAATAAGATGTGCTGGAGGGACAGATACATAACCCATGGGCTCCCCACACCCAGAAACAGGATCCCAATCCATGGTAGGCAGAGCCCCTCACTGACACCCCTCAACAGGAATATTGCCAAGTGGATGGATGACCGTACATGTATACTGGGGGTCCCCACTGTGTCACGACCAGACAGAGGCACAGTGAAGAACCTCATAAATGGCCATAATTGAACATAGCAAGGGGTGGCAAAAGACACACAGACACTCTAGCTAGGCTTACTAATGGCCTAGGGTGTCTAGCCTACTATGAACCCATGAACCTATGATGATACAACACGTACAGGACACTAAGGATAATCACAAGGCTTACCCAACTGATGGTAGGAACCATGTTGGGCATCCACAGATATGCTCCGAATCACACAGATATTACAAACAACATACCAAACACACACACATATTGCTAACATACAACCTGTCAGGTGCAGTGCAAACACCCCCCCCCCCGAGTGCAAAATACCTATCCCAGCAGATGGTCCCCTGACATTGCAGATGCTGAGGTAACAGCCATCATCTGCAAAGCAGAACACACAGCAGCAAAGGTATGTGATGGTGTCCTGTGCTGAGGCCAACATGGACCCCAAGAGTAATGAAATGCAAAATCACACTACTGGCCAATGTCAGCCTTACCACAGGATATGTACCCAAAGAGAAGTGTACAACAACAGTGGTCCATCACAACAAAGGTGTTGCCTGAATGGATACTCCAAACTACCACCCCAGGATCCTGACAAGCTTGTTCTGCACAGCTATGGAAAGGATCAGTATGTTCCGCAGACAGAAGGCTAATGTGGACCTACTGATACTAGACCCTACACACTGTGGCTGTTGTAACTGCAGAACCGGCCCCTAAACATGTCTGACCCATTTGAAGCAGTCATTAAGGTCATTGATGAGGGCTATGTGGTCCACACAGCGTAGCTGGACCGTGCACATGCTTCTAAACAATACCGTACGTGTTCAGTATGGATATGTTCACCAGCTTAAATATACACCCCTATGTCAGTAGAGGGGTTGCAAAGCAGACCAAGGACAGAACTGACATGGTCAGACATGCCACATCCATGTCAGACTACAAAGCGGATATGAGTGGCATCCCACAAGGCCTGGTCTTGCCCCCCCCCCCCCGCTCTGTATACATGTCCCATAGGTATAGGCCAACATGGAAGGACTGTGACTGAGCATGTATGCAGAGGAGTACAAACAGCCCACCATATCCAACCCCCAGCTGACACAAGCAACCCACAAAAGGGCCACCTACAAACAGACAACTGTAGCCATAGCCATGTCAGCAAGCTAATCGCAGAACTGTGTATAGACAACCACCGTGGATATACAGTAAGTGCCCACAAATTACCACACAGGTGTTAACCCATGAGGCACCTAACATGTAATGTGAGACCTGGGTACAAAAGGTGATAAATATCCTGCACTGGACAAACATGTGTCTGTAGTGTTTGCAGAAACATGTACCATATACCCACCCAAACATGAAGGCTGGCAGATGTAGATAAGGGGAACTCACTCTGGCTCTGCAGCCATCCTCCATCAGCATCACAACTGACTACAATAGCCCCTGTGGGATATACCGCAGCAGACACCTCCAACAACTGTAAAGTCCACAACAGTACCCACCAGGGGTAGCAAAGAGCCTGAACAGATGCCATGTGTTGCCTGAGTAAACAAACTGCAGCCCCACACACCGCCATCCTTCCCAGCTACAGAAAAGCTGTGCCTGATGTATGAAGCCATGTCCAACCTGGAATGAATGAACATGTTGCACCTTGTACAATCTGAATGGCAGTGAGCTATGCACATGAGAGACCTGAACCCCAGCACTGACATACATAGGACAAGCTGTACAGAATGATCCATAACACAGAAGGCACCCCCACACTTCAGTAAACTCCTGGTACAGGTCAGCCAGAGTGCCACATATCGACACCCCTCAAGAGGCATCCTGATGAGTGTATGGGAGATGGTAGGCTACCCTGGGTATCACTTTTATGTCAGAGGTAGACAGAGGCACAGTATACGAACCATGACATATGTAAAACTCCAGTTACAATGTGTGTCGAAGGACAAACACACCCTGTGACTACCATCAGAAATGGCCTACGGAACATTGCTAGTGTTTGCCAATGTCCACCCATGTTGTGGAATACACTAGCAATGTTGGACGAGCCTGGTGTAGGTAGTCCATATCTGAACATATTGCAACATGGTCATATGTGCACAACTGGCCCCTACACAGTCTGTTGTGCTCACTATGAAGATTTCAAGCAGTGACAGGACTAAAGCCCAGGATACTGTCCACTACAGTGAAAGTACCGAACCAGTACACTATACGGTACTACAGTGTTAGGTCATTATGAAAGTATGTTGAGAACTGTCTGCAAAGTATCCCATGCAATTCCTGCAGGCACAGTATAATCCCTGTTGTGGCAGACACAAAGCAGTTGGCCAGTTAGTACACAACATGACACCCAGCACACAATCATAAACGTGTGATAATGTCGAAGGTCACACACACCCAAATATGTGTTCGACTTCAGAGTGCAACATATGGAAAGCTCACACTGGGCATGCTCACACTTTGATAAATGAGGCATATGTCAGACAACATGCCATGGAAAGGCTGAACTGGGCATGCTCACACACTTAGGCCATATCTCCGTAGCAGTTGGCCACACATATCTGGTATTTGTAATGCGTGTCAGTCCAGGAACCAACCACAACACAGCAATCAGCCCAGTGCACACAGTAAATGACCACAGAGACATAAGTGATATAGTGGATCGCCATCATATGCAAACATCTGCCACAGATACACAAGTTGGTCATAGGAACAGGGAATGCTATGGCAATAAAGACCTGCAAACAGTAGAACAGCACAACAAATATTGTGCATCCGACAATTGAACATATGGGTGTAGAGGTCAATACTAGGCTTCTTGCCCCAGGGAATGACAGCTGAGCCAGAGTGTGCTTGGCATCTGCATCCCCAGGATAGTAGGCTACCGTGCCACTGTAAAGTAGATCACAGAAGGCAACATGTGAGGCTAGTGAGCTGTGCCTCTGTCGAGCAGGGGCACCGTGGAGATCTCAGGGATTGAATGTGCTAAGCCACAGCCATGTTGTCGGTGTGTGCTGTGAGAGGGTTGCTGAGGATCTCTGACAGTAGGTGTCCATCAATAACAGACTGAGGGGAGCCCTATCTGCATTCTCTGGACGATTCCACTGTCAACACTGTGTTGTAATGAGTATGTGTGAATGAAGTGCCATGCTGGAACTGTCCACAGATGTCCTCCCTCTGTGGGCTACAGCTCTGCAATGTATTAGGTCACTCTGTCTGTTGAACGCGCATATATGGCGGTGTACAGCTGACAGGTGTCTTGTTGTGGAGCAGTCATGGGTATATGTGGGATAGCATGACCAATGCAAACTGTACACATGCTCATAGGATGCAAGTGTCAAGGATTATGCTGAGTGGCCAGTATAGTCCTCCAGCATGGGTCCTCTGAAGTCATCCACCCCAGTCTACACAAGTGTAGAGTCTGCTTGTGCTAAACACAGTTTGTGTGCAGTGACAACCTTGCCTGGGGTGGAGATGAGATATGGATGTCCAGGAAAGGTGGTCATGGTCAGATATCAACAATGGTGGTCTACCTCTGGTGTGGAACAGTGAGTACCCACGTTGCAGATGGACAGGTGCAATATGTATTCACCCATGTGGCTGTGGTGTGTGGTTCTGCCATAGCACATGGACCCACAAATTGTAGTGGCTGTAGGGTAAAGTGGTAGAGGCCTGAGTAGTTCTCACACACAATATGCCTGTACCTGATGTTAACAACTGGAATGGTGTATGTGAATACCTGCATATCCTGGCACTGTTCCCAGGGAAGCTAAGTGTGGGTCCTGGATGTGGGTGTGGTGTTCTGGACTGGTTGTGTTGTGTGTTACAGGTCCTGTGATCCCAAAGCATGGTATAGAACATAACCTGCCAGTGCGATGTGCATATCTGACCCTGACGTAGGTGGCTGCAAATGCATATATATGCTATCCCCCACCTGACAGGTAGTACTACATCTACATACCTCTGTGGAAATAAAGATGTCAACACCCTAGAAATACTACAGGTGCAGAACAGATGCCCAGTAATTTGGATAGTGCGCTCTGCTAATGCGTCTCCCTCAAGTGCCATAATATTGTTAGGTAGGGGCTCGAATCCTGCAAATGCTCAGTGTGTGTGTGTGTGCGTGAGTGGGGTTTGTGTGTGTGAAAGGCTGTGAGAGGGAAATGTTCCTTTTGGCAACTGGGAAAACACACTACAGGATGCACATTCCCCTTACTAAACACTGATGATGTCAGCACCCTATAAGTACAGCAGGAGAAGGGAAACCTCCCAGTAATGCGAATGGCCACGCGTCCGTCGTCTTGAGTGTCATAACATAGTTAGGTAGTGGCTTGAATGCTGCAAATGGCAAGTGTGGTGTGTGTTTGGATGAGGGGGGTTAGTGTGTGCGAGGGAAATGTCCCTTTTGGCAACTGGGAGAACACACTAAAGGATGCACACTCCCCTTTCTAAACACAGATGATGTCAGCACCCTATAAGTACAGCAGGAGAAGAGGAGCCTTCCAGTAATGCGAATAGCGCACTCTGCTAATGCGTCCGTCTCGAGTGTCATAACATAGTTAGGTAGTGGTTTGAATCCTGCAAATGGCAAGTGTGTGCGTTTGGATGAGGGGGATTACTGTGTGTGTGCAAATATGTGTGAGGGAGATGTCCCTTTTGGCAACTGGGAGAACACACTACAGGATGCACACTCCCCTTTCTAAACATAGATGATGTCAGCACCCTATAAGTACAGCAGGAGAAGGGAAGCCTCCCAGTAATGCGAATAGCGCGCTCTGCTAATGCGTCCGTCTTGAGTGTCATAACATAGTTAGGTAGTGGTTTGAATCCTGCAAATGACAAGTGTGTGTGTTTGGATGAGGGGGGTTACTCTGTGTGTGCAAATATGTGTGAGGGAAAGGCCCCTTTTGGCAACTGGGAGAACACACTACAGGATGCACACTCCCCTTTCTAAACACAGATGATGTCAGCACCCTATAAGTACAGCAGGAGAAGGGAAGCCTCCCAGTAATGCAAATAGCGTGCTCTGCTAATGCGTCTGTCTCGAGTGTCATAACATAGTTAGATAGTGGTTTGAATCCTGCAAATGGCAAGTGTGTGTGTTTGGATGAGGGGGGTTACTGTGTGTGTGCAAATATGTGTGAGGGAAATGTCCCTTTTGGCAACTGGGAGAACACACTACAGGATGCACACTCCCCTTTCTAAACACAAATGATGTCAGCACCCTATAAGTACAGCAGGAGAAAGGAAGCCTCCCAGTAATGTGAATAATGCACTCTGCTAATGCGTTTCTCCTGAGTATCGTAATGTAGTTAGGTAGGGGTTTGAAACCTATAAATGGCATGTGTGTGTGTTTGGATGTGGGGAGTTCGTGTGTGTGCATTTCCGTATGAAAAAGATGTTAGTTTTGGCAATCAGGAGATCACACTACCTGATGCACATTACCCTTTCAAAATACTGATGTTGTCAGCACCCTATAAGTATAGCCAGAGAAGAGGAACTATCTAGTAAACCGAATAGTGCGCTTTGCTAATGCGTCTCTCACGTGTCATGACTTAGTTAGGTAGGGGAATGAATCCTGCAAATGGCAAGTGTGCATGTGTGTGGAGGTAGTAGGGTGTGTGTAAATGCAAGTCTGAGCGCACAGATCTATTTGACAAATACTACAATACACCAGATGCTGCATACTCCCCCAGTAAACACAGGGGATGTCACCACACTATCAGCACAGCCAAACAGGGCTAGTTGGCTAGTAATGCCAATAGTGTGCTCTGCTACTGTGTCTATTACCATTGTCAGAGTACAGATAGGCATGTTTTGGTAACCCACAACTGTCACGTGTGGTTGTGTCACACAGTATGACCTTGTGTGGGTGTTTGTACATAACAATGCATGCCATTGCCTAAACCAGCAATGGCATTGCACACATGATGTATGTGTGTGACACATACACATAAATACCTGTGACCTGCAGTAGTTACCATGTCTGACACATGCTTTCGTGGATAAATGGTATTTGCAATGTATACCAATATGACTGTGTCTTACTGTGCAGGGTCCGCGTGGTATGTCCCTATACAGTGTGGGTGTCTATGGTGAAAGACCTACAGCAGGGGATACACATCTGGTCTGGGCCATATAGTGTACATGTAGTTGATGTACAGGTGCTGCATGTTCCCACCTGTTGTGGTAGTGGTAACATGTCATTCCACTGCAATTCGGTGACCACATGCTGTGAACTCTTCAACTAGTGTGTTGTAGCTACAGTAATGCTCACACACAATGTTTGGCTGGATGCAGTATGGCCTTATAAACACAGTTCTTGAGACTGTCATATTGCCAGTGTTGTTATGGAGGATAGGTGGTCTTCCTGTGTATGTGAGGGTTGTGTGTGCAAGGCTATGAACCAGATGGCAGTCCGACACACTGTCAGCTGCACATGAGTAGGCCCTGATGGTTTGTGCTGTGCCAACAACCTGGAGGTGTGTGTATCTGTGTTACCTTGGGATACCACCCCCCTATCCATGTCTGTTACATGTGTAGGGGATGACAGGCATGGTATGGGGCATAACCTGTCAGTGATGGGTAACACCTGTGAGCCATGAATCATGAATCTGGTACTGCACAGACATTGCAGTTCACCGTGCTGAGGGCAGTGTCTGGTGCATGCATCTTCCGGTGTACACTGCTGTTGTTGTGTAGCTGCACTGTTAGTGTCCTAACCTGTGTGATATCCACGGAGGTCACTATGTAAACCATGTCCTGCAGCATAAGGCAGTATGTGTGTACCAAGGAGCTTTGCCATTATACATCGGGCCATGGGTGTCACGTGCAAGATGACCCGTGCACATCATTGTGGCTTCCCTAGCATGTAAGCTCACGTTGACAGCCAGTGGATACCCTATGAATGACAGTGGAGACTGAGCATAATGTAGACATACAACACCCTTCTCACATATAGTGGTGGAATACCTGGTGAGGGTATGTTGGCAACCAACATCAGGCTCATACTGGCCTGTGCCACATGCTGAGAGATCCATTCTATGTTCCCTATCATGTAGTCCAGGGAGGTATGTTTCAGGCAGCCACACTGGCATGGTCAATGAGTGAGTCATATCTGTCCATGCCTCTGACTGACCTGTATGCATGTGTGCTGTGGTGGACCATAGTGCCCCTGAGTCATATCACTGTGACCTTCACCAGGTACAGCCTGTTGAATGGGACCCCAGTGCAGCACACAAGACAGGTACCTGACACGTCTGTAGCAAGTGTGTTGTGTAGCCCTACAGGCTGTGAGTGTGTGGCACAGGTGATGTGCGTGCCATGTGTGGCATGTGCTCTGTTCCAATGGAACATATGCCTGTGTGCCAGCTGCGGAGGTGTAATTGCTCAGGCAGGCTGCTATTCTGAGTCCCCACGTATGCCCCAGTGTGTTCAGCATGCTGTCAGTGTGTGTCAATGTCTGACTGGTATTGTCATCACTGTAATATATTGTATTGATTTATTTATTTATCCTACATTTGTTGACTGGGATAGCCTGACTGGATGCATGTCCATTTCCAGGGGAGGCCCGTGGAGACAAGCTACGAGGGTAGCAGATACAGCATTACATAATACTAGCATTACATATTACAAACAGATTATTTACAGAGATTACATAAGTAAGCAAGTCAAACATGTTCCACAGGTTAATGTTAGACCTGAGCACAAGTCAGGATTAAATTAAAATTACACAGTAAAGTGGTTCACAGATTTTACACATTCGAGTTAGCCAGGCTTGATACATTGACATAGCCAGTTAAGTGACAAATGTTGTTTGAGTCTACTGTTAAATTGACCTTAGGTGGACAGTAGGGTAAGATCAGCTGGAAGTGAGTTCCAGGATCTACTTACAGGGTTTGCAAAGAGAGAATCACCGGCTGTGTTATTAAACTTGCTAGTCTGAAGTAGTACTTTGTTAGAGGATCGAAGCAGTCTAGGATTGTTATAGGGGGTGATAATATTTGAAGTGCAGGAGAATTGTCCGGATTATAGAGGATTTTACAGGCCATAATTAGTTGGTTATACTGTATTAGGCTGGGTATTGCAAGCCAACCAAGCTGATTTATATTGATGCAATGATGTGTCCTAAAAGGCAGCCTAGTGGCAAACCTGGCAATGTGGTTGTAGCAAATTGAGTGTTTGTTAAGGACAGTCTGGTTCATATTCGAGAGTAGAGGGGATGCATACAGAAGGGTTGGAACAAGGTGTGAGCGAGCTATGGCACCTTTAGCTGGAGGGGCTAGGAAGGCTTTAATTCTGTAAAGTGACCCTAGTTTTCTATTGATGGCTTTGATAATCTGGTTAACATGTATGTCACATTTGAGATTATTGTCTATGATGACACCTAATAGTTTCGGAGATGGGTCAGGCGAGATTATTGTGCCATCAGTTGATGTTATGGTAACGGTGAAAGTGGTAGACCTATGTGTTGGTGAAATAACAGCAGTTTAGTTTGATTGGGATTTAGGATCAGACGATGTTCAGAAATCCAGTTTGCTATTGTATTAAAGGTGGTCTGGGTAGCTGACCATAACTCTACTGGAGATGTGGCTGAGCAGATCAGAGTAGAGTATTCAGCATATTGGATACAGCTGACTTTTGGGATGACAGTATAAAGGTTGTTAATGAAGATGGAGAACAGCAAGGGCCCTAGTATAGAGCCTTGTGGTACTCTGAGGGTGTTAGGTAGAAGGTTAGAGAGTTTGTTCTGCCAGAGGCCAGCCTGCTGTCGACCATGCAGGTAGGATTGAAACCATTGGAAGGCTCCAGTATCTAGACAGTCTTTGCAGGGTGTGGAGTACAAGTTGGTGATCAACCATATTGTATGCCTTTGAAATATCCAAAAAGAGGGCTGCGGATATATAATTATTGTTGCAAGTATGGCTTATGGTGTTAGTAAAGGCTAGGAGGCCTGACGTAGTGCTGTGATGAGGACGTAAGCCATGCTGAGTGTCTGCCATAATGCGAGTTTGGATTAGGTGGTGTATGACTTGTCTATGACGAAAGTTTCCATAATCTTTGCAAGTGGAGAGAGTATAGCTATTGGCCTATAATTGGAGACTTCAGTAGAGCTGCCTCCTTTGTGAAGTGGGATTACATATGACATTTTCCAGATGGTGGGAAAGTTAGATTCCAACATGGTTCCTTTGATTACCTTTGAGACGGGTAAGCAATAGCATCATCTGGTTTTGATAGGTACTGCAGGAGTTGATCAGCAGAAAGTGTAGTGGGTTTCACTGTTACAATCAAGGTATGGAGAAGTGAAGTGGTGACTGGTTGGCAGCTGGACGCAAGTAGTTTTCTAGGGGTGCTACTTTCAGGACCAGGGGAGCTAGGAGGTAGATGGCTAGCTAGGGCCTGAAATGTCTCAGTAAAGAACTGGTCAAAACTATCAGAACATCTTCAGGGTATTACCAATGGTAGCGGCAGGGATTGGGGTTGACGCTTCTCCAGGACGTAGTATATATGACATGCCACCTGACAGGGTATGGCATTACTGGGTTCAGAGAGACCAGTCCCCAGATTGGCTGTGTGGTGGCATCCCACACGTGTTGTAATGCTCCTGGCCAAGGGTGATGGCTGACTGCATACATGTGGCAGCTGTGACAATGACACATGACTCACATAAACCACAACTGGACCATAGAGGCGATTCACAGGTTACCTTTGCACATGCTACCCTAGTAGTGTGATTGCCATGGTGAGTACCAACACATAGGGCCAATGGGGAACAACATACTGAAGGTGTGTATGTGTGGGTGTACCGCTACTGTTTCATAGCACTGGCATATATGACTGCACACATGGGTGAATGCCAGGTAAGACGTGTGCAATGTGTCATAGGCAACGTACCTGCGTGCAGGACAGACAGTGATGTTCTGCCAAGTGTAAAGTTGACATACGATTACACGCTATGCAGATGTCACTAGAAGTCTACAGAAGCACTGTAACTCTGCATTGCAGGTGTAAGCAGTGTTCCAGGGGACCCCAAGTGAACATGCATGCAAATAAAGCTACAGTAAACAGGGCTGGAAGTAGTGCATTATACAACAAAGAAGGGGTAACAATAACAGTAAGTAACAATGCAAATATGTAGGCACTATCAACATGTACCCAGGAATATGCAGCGCAGATGCCCATGGTAGAACCGATATTATGTCATACTTATTTGTGATTTGGATTACATTGGTACTGCACACATATCTACATGCACGAACATCCACATGGCATAGTTGTTGTGGGCAACTTGACACCATTACTGTACATGTCCACCATTGCATATCACTACTTGCATTAGCTTTCCCCCTGTGCTACCCATGTATGCGGCTATCTGTTGACAACCTTACCAACGGTATGCAATTATGTGCAGCTGTTATACTTTGGTATGTACTATGGGTGCAGATAACAATTCAGGACATTCATACAGTTACTGCAACAGGCATGCTGGGATAAACACACAGTCATAGCAGCACACTGTACTGTTACCAACATGATACTACTAATACACTTCTATGTAGTCACCCTGTGCATCAGCAACGTGTTTACCTGTTCCCGCAATGATGTTGGAGATTGCAGGAGGTGGCACAGTGTCATCATATGCACAGGGTGTGGATTAGGTATGCCTGAGTCAGCCACTGATACCACCAATTGACATGTGTGTGTATGTGTCTTGGTGAGGGGCAGCAGTACAGGGTGGGGCAGTGTTGGTGCAGTGTGTGCGTGTATGTGGTTGCCCTAGGTGTTAACATTCTGCATGTGTGTATGCACGCACACAGTTCCACCTCATGGCTGCCATATATAGGGGTTTGTGGACAGCCACAGACTGCACCTGGCAGGCCATACAGATCAGTCTCTGTGTGCACGGACACGGTACCTGTGCCTGGCAGGGGTGCTATGGACCGTATGCAGTACAAAGCCAGACTGGGTACTGTCATCAGAAGCGGGAGTGTGTTGACTGGACACAAGTCCCTGTTGGGACTGTCCAGAGCCACGTGCACGTGGTCTCCTGGGGCATTCCGATGACAGCACAGACCCAGCATTGCTAGGGCTGCTGCTGGCACTATGGGGGCGTGCGCAAGCCTGTTGTCATCCGCGCCAACTGCCAGCTGCTGCTGCTGCTGGCATATGGCCACGTCGACGCCGCAAACGCCCACCATTGCCCTGGCTCATGGACATCTGGTTGTGGAACTGCTGTAATATGTCCCCACAACGTCTGTCTATGACATCGGTGAAGTTACGGATAGCATCCGCAATGTCACACATACTGTCTGTCATGGCTGTGCGACATGCTCTCAGCTCCCTCAGACCCTGTCTGGTGTACCTTTCCATACGTGACTGTGCCTGCATGACAGTCCGAAACATAGCTGAGGTTGACAGACTTCTTTGGGCACGTCGGCCAGAGGCAGTACGCCCACGGATGCTCCATGAGAACCCATGGGCAACTGTCTGTGTGGTACCATCGAGGACCCTGCCCATGGCTGCTGTGTGGGGATGCATGTGCCACAGGTACCACATTACCCTGGTCTATGCCCACTGTATCCTGTCTATCACCTAGGGACAATGGTGACAAAGGATGTACAGGCAGGATGACTATGCGCAATGATGGGGTTGACAGCTGTGTACTGTCAATTGGCTGACCAATGGCAGACCCTGACACACCTTCCTGTACCATTACACAAATATCATCATTACCAGTAGCCATGGCACAGGATTCAGGTTCCCTTCTGCAGGTCACCAGAACAGCCCCAGAGCCTGTGGGATTAAGACAGGAAACACAGTTTACAGTCTCCAGACATTGTTACCAGTGATGCACTTATACACACATGCACACATGCACACATGGACACATGCACACAGGCACACATGCACACATGCACACATGCAGACATGCAGACATGCAGACATGCACACGTGGACACATGCACACGTGGACACATGCACACATGCAGACATGCACACGTGGACACATGCACACATGCACACATGCACACGTGGTCACGTGTACACATGCACACATGCACACGTGGACACAGGCACACATGCACACGGGGACACAGGCACACATGCACAGATGCACACATGGACACAGGCACACCTGCACACATGCACACATGCACACATGCACACATGGGCACAGGCACACCTGCACACATGCACACCCCGCAGTATACACACAGAGCATTACTGAGTTACACTACTGTTACTAGCATTATCAGGACTATTATAGGTTATGTTAAACACACTCACCAGCATGGATGGCCTGTCTTGCTGTAACCCTGGAGGGACCTGCAGAAATGATGAGATTAATGTCAGTGGGCACAACTGTGCCATTGATATTGCATATGATACAGTGTACAGAACAGTCAGGTGTACATATGGCATATTACCTGCACGCTCTATGCCGTGCTGCTGTGTGGAACCAGCCTCCATCATAATGCAGGTGTACTGCTGTTGGTGTTCCGGGGCTGGAGCCACAACACTTAGGAGTAGCCCCTCCAGTCTGGTGAGGGGGATGTGTGGCCACCCCACCTCCTGTGGCGACCTGTTGCCTGTGGATATCTGATGCACGCTGCCGGACATTTCGGATTAAATCACTGCAGTGATGTCATACCTGCTCATATGTCCTGTTATGCGTGCCAATATCATTTACCCTACGGACAAGGTCTTGCCACAGTGTGCCCTCTCCTGTTGATTCTGACTGGTGCGGAAAACAGGATGTCATACTCCCGCACCAGGCTCTGGTGGATCTCCTCATCTTCCACCACAGAGTAGGCGGGGTTACGCTGTTGCGCCATCTCCCTGGAAGAGAACACAGACAGGATATCAGCAGACCATGTCAGCTATATATGGCACACATACTATACATGATACTCGGTCAGCACACACTGACAGGTGCAATGCACAACCTCACTCTGGGGGTTCATCCCAAGGTACTGTATGTGGGACACCGTCCACTACTGTGATGTGGACAGACGTTACTCGGCCTGGATATACATATCCCACCACCACCACCAGCACAGTAGACTACTTTGATATGTATGTGATTAGACAGTTATTCACTTGCTGGGACTGAGATGGTATCCATGCAGCACACTGGGCCAGTGGAAGCCACAAGCCACACTGCTGACCCCTTGCAAATGCTTACCACGGACATGCCACGGATTGCATGGAACTTGCACACACATGTCTAACCCAGACCCTATGCACAAAGGTTAGGCATCCTGTCCGATGGACCCCAGATAGAGGCAGATTGTATAACAATAGCAGGAAGCTACTGCAGGACAGAGCACATTCACATTAAGGGAAGGCATCTGTGGTCAGCACTGGTACTATGCTACGGTCCATCATAACAATGGCCACGGCCTACTCTGGGAGGGAAATGGACACAAACACTATGGATGACCACAAGGCCTTCTTCAGTTATGTTACACATATGGACCACATGCCTCAGATATGCTCTGTGTTAATCCACACCTACTTAACATTCACCAAACACACAGATATTGGCAACAATCTTGCAGACATGTTCGGTGCACGTATCCCCTCCTTCTCCCCCACCTTTAAAATATTTATCTCAGCTGGATGTAACCTCCCTATCATCTCACATGTCCAGGTGAGGGCCGCCTCAGCAGAGGAGAACACACAGCATCACTGTGACCTCATGGTACCCCTGGATGTGTGCTACCGGCACTCCGAGAGGACATATAACCGCATATAACACTGATAGTTTATCTTGGCCGTACTACAGGATATGTACCTGGACAGTGGCATACAGCAACAGTGGTCCCACACCACTAAGGGGGCACCTCGACTGACCCTGGGAATTACCACATCATATGCATAATGGGCCTGGTCTGCTAAGCTATGGAATTATGCAGTATAGGATGCATATGCAGTGACATCGGGTACCTGCAGACACTTGTTCCCAGCCAGTGTGCCTTTGGGATGGGCTGATCCTGACTTTTGAACCTGGCTGACCTTTCAAAGCAGTCACTACAGCCATTTCTGGGCCAACGCACAGACAAATGCTGCCAGGATCATGGCCTAAGACTGATTGACATGTGATGTATGGTCATCCCCTTTTGGTGGAACTACGTACACACAACATATCACATGGACATACCTATGGATACAGACCTATGACACATTTGGAGGGTTCACAGTATGCACACTATTAACCTGCTACTTTGCATTACTTCTGTTTGTTGCAGCTGGTTGCATTACCACAGCTTCTGCTTGCTGCTGCTACTGTCAGTGCTGACAGCTTTGGGTGACAGAGTCACAGTGTCTGATTTTTTTTTTTTTTTTTTTTCTCTCTCTCTCTCTCTCTCTCTCTCTCACTTCTCGCTCTCCCTCTGTCTGCTTACAGAAAATGCAATGAATGTATTGCATGTGGGGAGTGTTAGCACTGGATGCTTTTGTAGGTATCTGCATAGGTCCATGTGATGGCCTCTGCACCAATTGTAAGCCAGCATTTGCTAATTGCATACAGCCAGTTGTGTACTGATTGCAGTTCTCACTGTGATTTCAGGTCAGTGCTATAAAAGGGTATGTGGGATAGGCTGCCCTTTCAGATTGTGAGGGCGGGGACCATGCTGGTATGCTGTGGACAGTGTTCTGTGAGTGTAAAGGTTAGTATCTCTCTCATGATTCAGGCTGTGTTGTATATTCACAATTCTCCATTCCTCTCTCATGTTCCCTGTAGCAAGTGTGTATGCACATTGACTCCTACAACTATATATATATATATATATATATATATATATATATATATATATGTACATATGCATACATATATCTATGTACTTTAACTGACCTTATTATCTACAAGCTGCCAACTAGCATGGCTGTTTCTGTTCACACACTACTATTATGGAAATCCAGTAGTTTTGTCAGTAATTTTAAATGACATGCTTTGTGTACTACACATCCTATATTCCCTTTACATTCATCCCTACTATTACATGTTATATTTATTTTAGCACAATGTTTTTGTATAAGAGTCATGGCTTAGTGGTAGGTCGTACAGACTAGTGTTTCCAAGGTCCTGGGTTCTGGACTGACAGTGGGATTTTATTTTGCTTTTGAACTGAGTACAGGACCTGTCAATCAAAGTGACTAAGGCACTTTTAAGCAGTTGTAACCGGGTTAGCACTGGTTTACGCAGAGCTCACGCATGCGCACTGGCGGTTAGCTCACACAAGACATTACCCGCCACAACCGCTTAACGGTGCTTACTCTGGCGCACACCAGCGTTATTTTCTTTGAAAGAAAAGAAAATGGGGAGACAGGAAAGTGGTGAAAAAGGGGTCACAAAGAGGGTAAGACAGTAGGGAAACAAGATTGGGATGTGCAGGAGGGATGTAGGTAAGGCCCATAGCTGTCCATTTCTTCATCAGCAACAGCTGTGCAAATGTATGTAATTTGGTGTGACATTTGAAACCTTCCACCCCTGAGAGAGGTGTCAGGACAACAATAATACTTGTTGTACAGCCAATTGTAATTGATAGGTTCCATGTCCAGCAGACATGTGTGCAGAATGGGCAGCTATGTATGGGGCGTAATTTTTTGTGGGTACAGAGTGCCCTTTTTTTTTTTTTTTTTCAGGTGAGAGTGGTATGTCAGGTGAAGGAAGTTGGTACAGCTGGGGAGGTAGGTTGGGTAGGTAAACAGACAAGACAAACAAGACGTATACAGGGGCGGTGTATGACACGTGTGGGGGGGTTAGACAATTGACGGGGATGGAGGTTTGGATATCCAGAGCCCACAGATGGCAACAGTGGAACTGATATCCCCACCCATAGGCAGTTGCCACTGTTCCTTCACTGCCCAGGATGGGGCTGCGCTGGGGGCTGTGTAGGCGGGGCAACAGGCATGCCCATTAGTTGTGCCACCCGTGCCTCGAGCTGGCGTAGGGGCTCAAGAACAGAGTCACGAATCTCCCTACGCACCACAGTCCGGATGCTACGGAGGGTGAGTGGTGGTTCTCCTCCAGCCAAACTTGCAGAGGGGGGGGTGAGCCCCATCCCCTGCAGCGCTTCCACCCACAGGTGGCACAGGGCCACCGGAGGAGGGTCTGGACTCGGCACTAGTGCCAGGTGCACTCGCCAGCTGAGGTGGGAGAGGTGGGTCCGCTGGAACCCGCCTTCCCTGTCGTCCTATGTTTTGCATTATGTCATGACAGTTTGGGTTAGTGACATATAATACCATTCACAATTAGTTGTAACAGCATGCTAATGCATTCCCATTAACCAAACACCCAGATATTCACACCATTGAACAGCGTGCATAACACATGCATAATTTGAACAGAAATACACAGTCCAACAACATGCAGGGTTAATTGATGGCAACACGCCATCAGGTGTGGATGTATGAACAGGGCAGATGCATCAACAGACATGCAGATATATATGACCCAACAGGACAAACGTCCAGGGGTGTTAATTGTGATTGCACATACCATTTTCACGTGGAATGGGTTATATGTGGTTATAGGGTGGGGTAAAGAAAGTAATATTAACACCTTCAATAACAATACATATGCTGTACATTTCTAATAGCTACAGTTATATACACACTACTGTTCTAACTACAGTTTCCTATATGATAACTATTTCAACTTGGTGATAGGACTGTTACTGAAACATCAATATACATTTTAGTGTTCTTCATACACATTCATATCTAGCTTTGTTCAGCTACATCATCTTGCTACATTTGCTTTATATAGCTGTAGACAAGTGTGGATGTTTGGTATATCAGACAATCATCCTATCTGCATATTTCAGACTGAGAGCAACATATCCAGATTTTGGGATACACATTCCACATGCAGCAACACTTTGAACAGATTTCGCTGTTTGGTTTTGAATCTCACATGCATTTCATTCTGTCTTGACTGCAGTATACTTTATTCAGGGGTTATTACTACTGTATTGCTGGATTCATGACACTTTCTCACACTCTCTCACTTGCTTTCATTTTACTATTCAGGATGGTACTTACTTCTAGGCTTTTTTGATATGTTGTACCTGTAGTTATTACAATCCTTTCCAGCAGTCTCACTTCTGTCATGTTTCAGTATTTCCACAGGGATATATTTCACACATGTGA
This sequence comes from Protopterus annectens, assembly GCF_019279795.1. Lineage (NCBI taxonomy): Eukaryota > Metazoa > Chordata > Ceratodontiformes > Protopteridae > Protopterus > Protopterus annectens. Next base: position 1,695,251,473 of record NC_056725.1, on the reverse strand, counting down.
TTTCATCATCTTCTGCAGCTATACTTTTCAGCCTGCTGCAGGTTGTGTACTATTTTCCTACAGGTAGGGCATTTTTATTTCAGAATATATGTCAGACAGTTTCATTTTTCGGTTTAACTTACAGGCTGAAACACTTTTGTAATCAAGCAAGACTTGCAGACACTTTCACACTGTTACTTGCAGATTTTATTCCTTACTGACTACACTGCACTCTTTTGCTGACTGTCATACTTTTATATTTCTTTACGGTTACTGGTAGTGGATTACTGATCTGCCATGTGGTGCAACTGCATCAGCCTATCGCCATAGGCTCTGCGGTTCGCAGAACAGACACCTGCAGCTGTAATATAAATGAAGTAATATTGGAATACACATCTCCATACTATCAGATAGTTTAATTTCTTACATACATAATTAAATGTTACTTACTCAGTAGTGGGGCGTTGGGTGTTTGCCGGGCCTCTTGGATCCAAAGGTTCAGTTGGTCCTGCTTGCGTCTCTTCAGGTCTGCATGGTGGTGACGGACCTGCTCACCATTCCTTGGAATCCCTGTGGCACTGGTGAGATCATGAGCCAACCGGTCCCACGCCTCAACCCTGTATGCTCCCCAGAGGACCTGGCCCTGCATGAGTTGGGCCTCATGATTATGGACTAGGAGCCAGACCATGTACCTGGACTCCTCAACACCCCACCTCTGTGCTCGGAAGCAACTACCCTCTCCTACTCCTGTCATTCTGCCTGCAAGTCAGTTCTACAATCATTTATGTTGTGTATTCCCGCCTATGGGGCTTATATAGTCCGTTTTTCCCGCACATATCTGTGATTGGCCATTTTGGAATTGTATCAACGTCAGTAAACCTGCATTGTCATGCTGTAGTTTGTATTCATTCCTATATATTAGCTATTATTGCATTTCTAGGTACTGCTGTTATGGCTTAGTGGTTCTGTACCTTGACTATGGTGTATAGTATCCTGGGTTCGAACCTGGCCACTGCTTTTTATTTTGCATGACTGTCTAGACATGCTGAGGGGTGTGTCTGTGTAAAGGCAGTTTTGATACGGCTTGCTCAACGTTGCCCGTCGGTTAGTTTGTTTGCACGGTGCGCAGCTCCACGCAAACGGGGTACGCTGCTTTAAGCCTCATTTGGCTATCGACACGCATATTACACTCAGTTCAGTTAGGAGCACATAGATTTAGCATGTTAGACCACTGCTCAGCTACGGGCACTCATTTTGCACCAGTTAAACCACTGCTCATCTACGGGCAGATGCACTCACTCTGTTAAACTGTAGCTCAGCTATGAGCACATCTGGCATTTTTTATTCTTTTGTTACCTCACATGTCTTCAATATAAATGGGCTATTTCATTACATTTTACATAAATTGGGGTTTTATGTGTACATATTTGTCAGGGACTTGTTTCCTGCTTATTTTGAAAAAAGAAAATTGGTGTTGTGGGGGCTCGAACCATGAATGGCTGCTCTTCAGCCAACATCTCTACCGCTACGCTATTGCTTCCTGGCTTATTTTGCATATTTAGTTCTTATATGCTTTCCCACTGACTGCTAACTGTAGCTGCGCTTACGGGCACACCTGCAAACGAAGACTCACGGTTAAACATTTTTACAATTTAAAAAAAATATAAAACATGTTTATTTATTTGTTTTCTGTTCATAGTCTGTGGGGGCATGTGTTGTGTTCTGTTTATTCACATTTCCGTGGACTCTGTCGTGGGTGTTTACTTTGGGTACTTTTCCTCTTCTGGGGGCGTGTCCGCTTACAGGGCTCGGTCTACGGACACACTCCCTACTGTCTTACATGGACCGTGTTGGCCTTAAGTGTGAATCAGCATGCTCTCATTAATATGCAGAGCATGCTGACATCACTCCGTTTAACTGCAGCCTCCGTGTATGAGTTATAACTCTTACACGGAGGCTTCGTGAATCCTGCCCATTGTCTTTTCCTATGGAGTTAGCATATATAATTAGCAGGGGGTGTAACGGGGGCAGGTGGGGTTGCCCCCTGCAAAAAATGATGTTTGTTTTTTTTGTGAAAATTGAATGTTCCAAGGTTGTTTCTCAGCGTATGCCTGGTAACATGTTAACATTTAGTTTGTCAACCTTTTACATATTGTGGTAGACATTTCTGAGGTAAACATATGGGCTACTCAACTGTATAAATAGATAGATATATAAAATGTAAATACCTTGTAGTAGGGGCCAGCAGAATTGGCTAGATTTCTGTGTTGCTAGAATTTCTATTTTTTGTGGTATTTAAACCCTGCGTTTGAGCTGGCTTGGGCTTGTTTGTGCATCGCCCACCACAGCTGCACTGTATTTACCTTTTGTCCTTAGCTCTCTCTGGCCTCTCTCCCTCAGATTCTGACAAATATGGATGGGAAATTTCCTACAGTTTCTCCTGCCAGTCTGGTTGATATGGGCATCCTGAGACAGTGTAGCAACTGCCTCGTACATGGGCAACCCTCTACTACTGCCACCTAGGAACATAATTTGTGAGAGATGCAATTATATTAAGAACCTACAGTCTATGCTCTTTCCCTTACAAACCAGTTTATCTGGCACTGAGAAGGTTGCCAACACAAGCATCACACCTCAATCATCACCCACACCTATGCAACACACACCCAGACATGCAGGGGTCCTCAACAAAAACATACCCAAACAAAAGAGATGTCCGAAGCAAAAACACATGCGAACTCCACAGCCCACCACAACACACACCACAGATAGTCCACAGACCTGTGTCTCACAGCAACTAAGGCCTAACCATAAACCCAACATACTAGTCATGGGAGACTCCATTGTGAGACACACAGATGTTCCCCTCATCAGGCTGGATAAGGAGAAAGTCACAGTTATTTGTTTACCAGGGGCCAGAATTCACCATATCAGACATGCATTCAAGTCTCTCAACAACAGGGACAGTTATGACTTTGTCATAGTCCATGTTGGCATGAATGACTTGAGACGTACCTCCCTAGACTATATGATGAGAGACATGATTGAGCTTGCTGAATATGAGTCCCAGACAGGTATGTCCCTAGCCTTAAGCAACATTCTACCATCACCCAGAATGATGCCTCAATACAAACAGAAAATTATTGACTTTAACAATTGGCTTAGTTTCTGGTGCCATTCCAAGGGGATCCAGTACCTGACATCCTGGGAAGACATGATCGACAGGCCACAATGCTTTGCCAGAGATGGCCTGCATCTGTCCCCTTGGGCTTCAGGCTTCTGGCAAAGGCTGTCTGTAAGGTAACCACCTTAACCATTATGCCAACCTCCCACCCCTTGGAGGCTCTTGCCTCCAGCATAGTACCTTTTTTTAGCAATGCCATGAGGTCAAAACTCCCAACATGAAAAGTTCATCAAAACACAAATTAAAGGTCATGCTGCTAAATGCTAGGAGTCTAAACATGAAACTGCACTCATTGCAAGCATTCTTAACCCTGGAAGATGCTGACATTTGTGCAGTCACAGAAACCTAGCTCAAAGATGCAGAGAGTACCCCAGCAATACCAGGCTACTCATACTATCATAGATTAAGACTCAAAATCGTGGGCAGCAAAGCAAAAGGAGGTGGAGTATCAATATATTTTAAAGACATACACACCTCCAGGCTGGTCAAAGAGTATTATGCACAGAAGACACTCCAGGTGCAGTTAACCATTGACAAGACCCTTATTCAAATAAAGGTTGCTACAGGCCCCCAACTTTGACTCAAGCTGCCCACTCCACCTATCTGGAAATCTTCTAATCTATCAAGATTCAACACTTTATCCTGATTCTGGGTGACTTTAACTATCCAACCATAGATTGGAAGAACTACTCCTGCTAAAACACAATTGTCCAGAGATTCATTGAGTTCATCAATGCAAATGCCTTGGATCAGTTGGTTGACACCTCCACAAGAGGTGATAATATCTTGAACTTGGTATTAACAAACGTGAGTAACCACTGCAGCATCCCTACAGTGTAATCCTCCCTGGTAAGATCTGCTCACAAAGCGGTCACTTTCGAAGTCATCATCTCCCCTGACCCCCCCCCCCTTGCTACGGTCATACTTAAAAACTTCTCCAAAGCTGATTACAACCTCCAGAGGGAAAGTATAAACAGCTTCACAGCCCCCTCCCCCTCCATAGGAACTGGCACAAATGTCCAAATCCACACCAAAGTACTATACGAGTATTTATATAGCTGCATGGAATCAGGAATACCCATCAGGACAAAATCATCCTTCTCAAGGAAGAGTAAGCCTGTCTGGTGGACATCAGCATGGGCGCTGGAACCATAGAGCGAGGGGCACCCCCCTTTTGCAGCAGATCCAGCACATCCGGTTTTTCACGGCCCAAAGACTTTTAAGTTTTCACAGCTGACATCATAGCGCTCCCGTCATGGCTAGCCAGTCGGAACTGAGCTCAAGGAGCTCATGTCATCATTTCTGGCTAGTGGGTGAACAGCAACATGAGGGAGATATGAGCAGGAATGGATAAACAGCGATCAGCAACATCAGCAGCAGCGAGAGATACAGGAAGCAGCAAAGGCTTTGCCGTTTGGGTAAACAGCAGGGGAATGTGTGTGTGTGTGTGTGTGATCTACTGGCATTCAGGCTCAAACCCTGTACCTTTGGTACAGGGTAAAAGGAGCCAAAAGGCCCTCACCACCACCATTTCTGAACTCTGTCCAAATTTTTTTGTGCTAACAATTGTGAGCTATGGTGAGAAGTCAGAACTGAAGTTGTATTCCCCCATTATTGACTTTCTTGTTTGTCCAGGTTTTTTTGTGCTAACAGTTCACAACTATGGTGAGTGAGAAGTGAGAAATGACGTTGTATTCCCCCATTATTGGCTTTGGTGTTTGTCCAGGTTTTTTGTGCTAAGAGGCTGAGAGCTATGGTTTGAAGTGAGAACTGAATTCACTCAATGATAGCCATTAAGTTTTAGTCTTCCTATTTTTCAGGAAAATTCAGATTTAGTATAGTGGACTGGTATGTTGTTCTGACTACTATACTGTAGTGTATAGGGTTCTGGGTTCAAAACTTGCCAGTAATATGCATTAACACAACATTTTTTCTAGCAACTTTCCAAGATTATACCAGCAATGTTTAAAATGTGTCCCTGAAAAGTCCCTAGCCACCACCACTTGTGAGCTTTGTCCAGGTTTTTTGTGCTAAGGTGAGAAGTGAGAACTGAATTTGTATTCTCCCATTATTGGCTTTGTCCAGGTTTTTTTTGTGCTAAGAGGTTGAGAGCTATGTTGAGAAGTGAGAACTGAATTCACTAAATGACAGCCATTAAGTTTCAGTCTTCCTATTTTTCAAACTGCTGATTTAGCATACTGGTATGTCGCACTGACTGTAATGCATAGAGTTCTGGGTTCAAGACTTACAAGTGACATGCATGGTGGTAACACAAAATTTTATTCTAGCAACTTTCCAAAATTATACAAGCAATGTTTAAAATGCGTCCATGGTTTTTGACCTTTGCCCCCCCCCCCCCCCCCCAAATAAGTGTGAGAAGTTGTACAAGATGCCTATGGCTTACACTACTGTCATTCTGTTTATTGTTTGGGTGTGGAAGTAGACTTTTATGATGGAAATGTTCTGAACTGGGCAGTTTTGTCATTATTGGTTCATACATTTTGTTCCATTGCTTACTAAAAGACTGTTCCCAACTACAAATTTAAAACACATTCGAACAAGTGGTGCTGTATTATAAAAGGAATATAATTTAATACAATCACGTTAATACAATCAGGAAGGTGAATTAAAGAATGTATACATGTATGCTTGCTCACAGGAAGCAGAAGACCAAAATAGGGGAAGAGACCAGTCACCAATGGTGTCCCCCAGGGTTCGGTGCTGAGACTTTTTCTGTTTGGCATATACATCTCAAAAGTAAAACAAAATACCAAAGGGCTTTGGCTGACTAAGTTTGAGATGACTGCAAGCTAGGAGCAGTTATTGAATCCCCAAATTACTTAACCATCGTGCAGGAAGGTTTGTCCCAAACAATAACTGGTGCCAGAATCATGAATTGAAGCTAAACTCCAAGAAATATATTATCATATCCTTTGGGAAGTCATCTACTGCAGGGAGCTGCCAAATTGACAATGCCCCCTGAGAACTGACCCAGTTGTTTGGCATTTGGGAACTTGTGTGCACAGTGACCTAACTTTTGACCAATATGTGCCCAGAGTCATAAGAAAGCCTTTCTATATTGCGCAGCTTATAAACAAATTGATTGTGTGACTAGATCTAGAGATGTTATTGTACCCCTTTACAAAGCCCTCATTATATCAATCATTTTGTATAATGCCCACTTTGGCATGTATCTGTCCAGACCCATGCAACAATTGGAATATCCACAGAGATACCTTACTGAAAGGATACAAGTCCTAAATAATAGGTCGTGCATGGACCACCTCAAAGATTTATCACTATACTCAGTATCCTACAGAGTGCTTAGAGGTGACATGCTTGCATGCAAGGCATCCTCCGACCTAATACAGATGGACCTACTGAACATCAGCAAGTCAAATGGCATCAGAAATATTCAGTCCAGGTATCTAAACTGAATGTTGTGGAGAGATGGATATATATCACAGAGGCTACCACTGTTCCAGAACAGACTATCCATTCAAGTAAAACAAAGCTCATCCCTGTCCATATTCAAATGCAACATGGATCTAAGGATGGGTAATAGAAAATGTACTGCAGGGTTGCTCCTCATGCCACTAATGGATACAGGCAATTCCTAAATGCTGCATCCCTTATATGGGTCCCCTCAAATTATCTATAGTATGATCACATTTATTCTCACTAGGGCTAATATACAATTACCAGTCATAGGATAGGTAAGACCAATCAGGAAATGTTAATTCAATCACCAAAAGGAAAACTGGCTAAGCTTAAAATGTCCTTCAAGTGAACCTATGTTGTGGTAGTAAATAGTTTTAAAACATTGCCCTTTTTAGATCACTAAATGCCCCCCCCTCCCCCAGTCTTCAACAGCTTCCAGTGCCTATGGACATCAGCAATAAATAAACTCTATAATAAAAGTAAAAAAAATGCTGCCCAATACCAAGAAGGAGCAGGTGCCTAATTGGAAGCAATCTCTCCTTAGCCTGAACAAGCAAAAAAGAGCACTAGTGAAATCCTCCAAAACAAACTTCGAGCACAAACTGGCCACATCTACTAAAGACAGTCATAAGGCCTTCTTCACATATGTCTGAAATCTCAAAGGAAGCACTCAGATCTGCTCAGAACTGGTGGTCAAGGACACCACATACACAAACACTGTAGATATAGCCAACCTGCTGGCAGATGAGTTCAGTAAAAACTTCACCCCTCTGCCCCCCCATCAGTAAATCAGAACATCCCCAGCACATGGCTCCCTTCCCTTACCTCTAGGGAGCAAGTCATCACTGCCCTTTCAAAGGCAAAAAATACAGCCTCCATGGGACCCGATAACATCCCAGGCTGCACCCTACATGAACTCAGACAGGAACTTGTGGCAACATTAGGCACCCTATTCAACCAAAACCTGAGTACCAGCTTCATCCCAGCCGTGTGGAGGACAGCCACTGTCATCCCTTTGCACAAAGGTGGTGCGTCCACCGATCCAGGTAATTATAAACCCATCAGCCTAACTAGCCTGATCTGCAAAGCCATGGAACAGATTATCATGGACCTCATTAACAAGGACATTGGCAACCTCCAAACACTCAATCCCACACAGTTTGGTATCATCAAGGGGAGGCCATGCCTGTTAAATATGGTCAACTTCTTTGAGACAGTCACCAAAGCCATGGATGATGGGAAGATGGTGCACACCACCTACCTTGACTTGGCCAAAACCTTTGATACTATTCCCCTCTCAGGTATAATAGATAAAATCTCTCAACTAGGCATCAATCCATATGTTGCCACATAGGTAGCAAACTGGCTTACTGATAGAACCCATAAAATTGGGGAAGCCACCTAAAGCAGTAGACCCATAATGAGTGGTGTACCCCAGGATTGTTCTTGGGGCCTTTGTTGTTTGGGCTATACTTTTCTGAGGTGCAGGCCAAAACCAGTGGGCTATGGCTGACCAAGTTTGCAGATGACTGCAAGCTGGGTACTGTCTTCAGTTCCTGTACTGATGTGGACATCCTCCAAGAGGGTCTCACCCAAACAAATGACTGGTGCTAGAAGCCTGGCCTCAAACTAAATGTCAAAAAGTGCATCATCACCCCCTTTGGGAAGAGTGATGTTCCCCATAAATTATCACATTAGAAACAAGGTCCTAAGCATGCAATCAGTTATCAGGCACTTGGGCACCCAGGTAGATAGTAAAGTGACTTTTGACCAACATATTGCCTTCATTGTATGGAAAGCTTTCTACATGGTCCATCTTATTAAGAAGGGTATCTCATCCAGGGACAAGGAGGTCATAGCATCCCCGTTTTCCTCCCTTCTAAGACCCATTACTTGAGTACAATGCTCCTTTTGGCATGTACCTCACAACTCACATACAGCAGCTGGACAGGCCACAGAGGTTCCTTGCCAGGAGAATCCAGGCCCTCAAACATCCACCAAACACAGATAGGTTAAAAGCCCTGTCCCTCAGCTCAGTCTCATGCAGACTCCTCAGAGGTGACCTCTGTCTGGCATACATAACAATCTCAGACCCCGCCTTTATGGGACTGCTCTATATCCACAAGTCAAGGTCCACGCGAGTAACCTGCATGGGCAACCTCAGTCTGGTCTGTGACATCAATAGGACTTGTTGGTGGAACACATTTGTGTCCCAGAAACTCCCCCTTCCTTGGAATAGACTCCCTCTCCACATCAAGCAGAGTACCTCATTAACCCTTTTTAAGTGCAACCTGGATAACTGGATGGGGAACAGAAAATACATCCCTGGAATTCCACCTGTGTCCCTGCTAGACAGGGAATCAGGTGCTGACTTGTCAGAACATGGGCTAATTCTTGGCTAGGCTTGTAAGGGCCTCAGGACCAATAACCTATCAAACTCCTATGATCTTATGATCCTATGACCATCTGAAACCTTGGGTTCCAATTATTGCAAAAATTGCAAACAGCAGCTACAGTACTACCACAGTGCTACATGTTCTGTATACAGTGCAAGGAACTTTGACAGATGGCTATTCTGGATCACATCGGTGCTTACTCAGGATTGCTGAGCCTAAATGCATTAATTCACAGTGATTCTTGTTTCATGTGTCTGTCATCTTTCTTTATTCTAAGCCACAACTAACCCTTGTGGAAAAGTGTAAGATTTTCTGAATAGTACTCAAAACTTACTAGTCTCTGGATTAAAAGGCAGGTGATAACATGATTCTTGTAAGCATGACAGTTTATCTACCTGTGCTGATCAATCCATCTCTTCTGACTGGGAGAAAACCTTATCTCTGTTTGGATATTCTATGGCTGTTTCAGACCTACAGCTAGATAAATCTTTAATATTGATAGGTACAGTGCTGAGGATTTTATGCATTTACTTTTCTATAAATTACTTACTGGCCATAGTGACTTATGTGGTATCATTATCAAGTAGAATAAGTTGTTCTCAATCCTCAATTTATGCCTTTGGAAACATGCATGAGCAGAAGACAATGAAGATCTAAATATGTTCTCCTGTTCCTGACATAAAATAATTTAATCACACTTGAGTTGGTCTTTTGATTGAGCTGCTGTTGAAAGTGGTAATACCTTGCAGACACTTTCAATGGGAAGCTAGAATGATGATTTTTTTTCTTTAGTAAGGACAGAAACAGTAGCTATAAACATTTGAACATATTTGCTCCCTTTCCATTTTCAGCTAGCCCATATATTCTCTGTGCACTGTTCTTTAAGTCACATGTTTTTTCAATCATACTTTGGAATTAGGCCAACAGAAATTTAAACTGAATAGCATCCTTCTGATGTCAAATATCAATATCTGTGTTAATGTTCACATACTTATCTATTCCTAAGGTTTAATATGACAATTAAGATGAAATCTTATCATGTAATATCTTTAAGTGTGCTGGTTCAGTGTTAAACAACAGCTTGCAAAGGTTATAGTTCCTTGATGGAGTGAATTGTGTCATGTTAATCTATCAGTGCGGCCTTGTCCCACTTTGCAAGCATACCATGTGAGAGGCAGGGTGCTGCAAATATTATAGAGTATGTTTTCTTATCTTCAAGAACATATGTCATTTCACCTTACTCTTCTCAAGAAATTTTATGCTTACAGATATAAGGTCACTTAACAAGCCTGACATGCTCCCAGATCTAGTAATACATTCAGTTTCTTCTTCTCCAGCAATACTGTACACTTAGTTAACTTTCTTAGGGATTCAAAAACGTGGTGTCTGTGATTTAGACCAAGCCAGTACTATTTACACTGTGTGCATGACAAGCCTCAATGCTTATTACCTATGCATACGATCAGGCCATTGTGCACAATGAGCAGCTCCTCATCAAGCCCACAGTACAGACCTGTAGCGAGATCGTGTTTGACTAGCATGTCACCAGACTGAAGTACTAACAGCAGAGGTTAACAATAAAAGTGTACAAGCACATATGGTAGTTGTGATGATGTAAGGTATTGCCAGCTATACCAGGAGAAGTACGGCAGTGGATGTGTAACATACACCAGCATAGCTAGCTGGAACTTTGTAAAGAATTATATGCCATTTGTATATCAACTTGATTTGTACAGGTGTTTCTGTTGAAAAATGCATTTGTAAAGCTGCTCATGTTAAAAATGTACCAACAGTGTGCCCTGCTAGACAGAAAAATAAATATACATATATTATTGTAAGTGTTTAAATATATATGTTTTAACAGAGGATACTGGAAGACAAGAGGTTAATCTCAATCCACCTAACTTTGAAAATAGTTTGAAATTAAATTACCTAGCTTAGGCCATAAAGATTGTATCTTACAGTTCTCAATGCAACCAGAGACAAAACGTCTGTACTAGGAAGCTTTCTGTATTGTCTTTGGGGTGAACTAATTGCTACTCTGGAAGGGTGGAAGTTTGAAATTGTTTTATGACTTCCAGAAGCTGCAACAAATCTGAGCAAAACTCTATGTGTATGTACGACTGACATATATGTGCTAAATTCTGGTGGATTCTATCAATGGGGGTAGCATGGGAAACAGATGACCAGATGTGAGTGTGTGATGTCATTCTGTAATCTAGGGCAAAAATTATGTTTAATACTAGATGAGACTGAAGTATCATTGCAGGCGGTTTCTGGAACTTGACAGAGAAGGACCCCTCACCTACTTCATCTTGCCTTACTCCAGTAAGTGAACCAGGGAATAGTGATTCTTTAGATCAATCAGGAAAATATATTGAGATTAGTTAAGTACTGTTTTTCTGTATCTGTGTGAATCTATTTGCCTGTGTTATTTTAATATTTCCTGTGATTGAAACTGATGTTTACTGTAAATGGATATTTAGTATTTTCATGTTCTTTTCTTATTTATTAATAAATATATTTAAAATGTTCATTATGTCTGGTCTTTTAGAGAATGTTTTAATCTCTGAGAGTACTTATATATATTTGATGACAGCTTTGGCCACTCCTGAAAGCCTTGCTGTTGGTCAGACTACCATGTGTATTAATATTAATTTCACTCAGTATAACTGGGTACCCTTGCAAGATCCTTAGAGTAGCAAGCTTTGGAGTGTCTGGTGGTGGTTTAACTACCTTATAGACTGGGCAGAAGGGGGCATAGTTAGTAAATCTGTGCCAGCATTTTGTGTGTGTGTGTGTGTGTGTGTGTGTGTGTGTGTGTGTGTGTGTGTGTGTGTGTGTGTGTGTGTGTGTGTGTGTGTGTGTGTGTGTGTGTGAAAATCAAATCTCAAAGAGTGTGTGTCAGCTACTGGGAGGAGGGACACAAAGCACTGGTTTCACAGAGAGAGTGGTGGAGTACTTGATTTCGACACTCAAGCTGAGGACTCAATTCTACAGCTGTGCCAGTGGGGAGTCTTATTGGGGATCTGGAGAGAGAGAGAGAGAAAATCCATTTTTGTTACAAGTGAACGTCCCTCTCCAGTGTCACTGCTGAGGATTCAGGCTCCTTGATTACTGGCCCAAAGTGGCAATGTCACAAGAATAATAAAAAAAGTATTGCTGCCAGCAAATTAATATGGTGGGGGGGGGGGGCAAGTTTGTGGAATTAAAAGAAGTAAATAATGCATGTGATCCAGATTTTTAGCTACGGTGTTTAGCCTGTACATCATGTTTAGAAGAGCGACATTTAAAGTTTGTCTCTAATATGGAGCATTTGACCCCACTCCCTGTTGTTTGGCTTTATCTGCTATTATAAAATGTTGGAAGGTACTGGTTACCCTAGCAGTTTTGGTCGGGATGGATAGCCAATCCATCTGAGTATTATTTGTTGGCTCTGTTTTGTTGAGTACTAGGTAGAAGCCTGCATTTGGGTCAATAATTCTAGGTTTCTGATAGCAATTTAAATATCAGAGGGCAAGTTGTGAGATGAAAGGGAATGAATTATGTGCTTTGCTTGGGCCTTTGTTACCAACACCACCACCACCACCGTAGTTTGTCTGACTTGGTTTCTTTGTGGGGGGGAGGAAAAAGGCATGGGCTGGCTTTTCTATTGATGTTGAAAGCTTTGCTTGAACCTTCAGAATATTTTGATTTGGGGAATCACTGAGTATTGTAGTTGGTCATTAAAGCCAAACATTTGTACTTTAGGCATGTTATTGAGTAGAACATATATTCGATTGTAACTCTGTGGTACTTTTAAATCAAAAAAGTACATATAAAACTAGGGTCACTCTACAGAGCTATACTATTTCTCTCCAATTCCACCAAGACTGCCATTGCCCAAACCCACCTACTATCCACACTGTTATATTCCTCCCCAGTTTTCACAAACTTAAAGAAATCAAATATAAATAAACTGGAAGCCAGCTATGATAAAATAGCCAGGTTTGCCTCCAACCTCCCAAACAGGACACATCATTGCTCAGTACTACACAAACTAGGCTGGTTGGAACTCCCTAACCTTTTACACCTGAGCCAACTCAAAATCTGTCACTCTATAATCTACCATCCAGATAAATGTCCATCCCTTAAAAGCCTAGTAAAACTTCATACTAAAAAGAGAACCCTTTCTTCATCCAACAAACTCCTTCTAGAAGTCACCAAAGCTAATAATACCTATGGGGATGCCTTATTCTCAAACCACCTCTCCAATATTTGGGACTCAGTTTACCAACCATTTCTCACCATAGCTAACCCCCTCCACTTTCAGAATTCTTCTCAAATTCCATCTGTCTACAAACTGGCTATGCTCTTGCTCATCACCAGGATGGGCCCCTAGTTATCTTACCTTATTTCTTTGTCCTACTTCATCCTCTTTCTCTCCTCCTCAAGGCTTACTGTTTTGTTCATTTTTCACATTTTCTTCTTCTCCCCTGTATCTATGTCTAGTTTATTTTACTGTTTCTTTTACTTCAACTTGTTCAACTCTAGTGAGGGTATTGCCATAGCTCCAGGCAAAAGATACATCAATATCTTATTCTGTAGGGTACTTTTTCTCATCTCTGATTTGGATTTTCATTTTTTTATGATTTGCTTTTCTACAGAAGGCATGGGGACAATAATAGTTGAGATATATGGTGCTATATAGTTTATCCAGTGAAATGCAAGGGTTAATTCACCAGAGTACCTTATCACCGAAGAGTTTGCAAGCAGTGAGCAGAAAGAGTTGATCTGGAGGGTCTATATCAGAACATCAAAGTTTTAAAACTTTGAATGTTCTAATATCGACCCGTTTTGAGCGAACACTAAAAATAGTGAAGCTGCAGAACACCGAATTCTTTCCTAGGGAAAGAATTTGGTTAGGTGGTTCTGTGGCTTCGCCTATTTTCAGCGCTGTGGTGGAAATTTACAGGTCAGGTTCAGGTAAGTGTGCAATTGTTTGGTTGTTAGGATTAGGGCATGGGTTAGATGAGTTAGGGTAAGGGGCGGGTTAAGTGAGTTAGGGTTAGGGTGCGCGTTAGGTGAATTAGGGTTAGGGGCAGGTTAAGTGAGTTAGGGTTAGGTTGCGGGTTAGGTGAGTGTGCGATAGTGGCGGACCTTAGGATTAGGGTTTGGGTTAAGGTAAGTGGATAGATAGTAGTGTTTGTATAGTTTAGTGTAGGGTTAGTTGTAGGATTATAAGTGTATGTGTGTGTATTGATGTTTTTTAGGTGTGCTTGTGTTGTGTGTATGTGTTTCGAAATAGCAAATTTTTTCCCAAGGAAAAAATTCACTGTTCTGAATGTTCAATATTACGTGGTTTAGATATTTTAGGTTCGATGAAATAGCGTTCGCTATTTTCATATCATATTACATATATATATATATATATATATATATACACTTTTCCTGGGGAAGGGGAAAAGAGGAGCACTTAGGTACATCAGTCAGAGCAGATTATACACTGTTACTGCCTTTGAATGGGAGAGATTTTATGCTTGTTGGTTAAGATCCTTAGTGAAAAAATGGTAAATGTTGTTAACTGATTTTTTTGTCAAGGTGAGTATGTATTTTGAACTGATGATTAAAAAAGATTTTTTTATCCTTGATTATGTTGCTTGCATTGTTGAATAGTCATCACATGCTTGAGAAATGCTACTGTTTTAATATACCCAGTTTTCCATAACAAGTTGAATGTATGTCACTGAATGCATATAACCTCTCAAGTCTGATGAGTGGTCAGTAACAAATTATTGCTAACGATATCTGGTTCTTACATAATGTACACTGCAAGTGCTTTTGCCACTCCATATATATGGTACCGATTATGCATAATTACTCGTCTGAAGCGTGACCAATATTGATGGTAACTTAGGCCAGGGATAAGTATGTATAGTCTACTTCATTATAGCAGGGTAAGTTAGGGGTGTGTTACACATCAGATTTTAAGTATATGTATAGGTATACATGAAAAAGAGAGAGTGGTTAGTTTCTAATAGATCATGGGGAGTGTGGCCCAAATATATGACAAGGCAAATAGGAGCTAAACACATAGACATGTCAGCAACACAACAGGTAGCACACTCACCTTTAGTGCAAAAGGTTGTGGGTTCTATTCCCATACTGGACAGATGGATTGCTAACACTGCAGTGCAGCATAAAGGGGATGCTGTAGTCCTAAGTGTACCATCCTTCAGATAAGACATTAAACTAAGGCCCCATCTGCTTCAGTTGGTGGCAGCTTAAGTGGATGGAAAAGATCTCATGGCACCTATCAAAAAGAGTAGAACTTCCCCAATGCCCTAACTATTCCCCTATAGTATTAATACCACTTTAGGTGTCCCCTGAAAAGATGCTACTATCCTAGTGGGACTAACAACAGTCAACAAAGAATAAATAAATAACAAGATCTACAGAGTACATTTTGCCTTTAAGATGGAGGTTTAGCTCAAGCATAAGCAGTGTCCAAGTTGATAAGCATTGTCTGGTAAATCGGGTTATGTGCAGAGCATGCCATAGTTGCATAATAACATAGTTTCATGACTTAACTGAAGGGATACTGAATGACAGTGAATGCTTCGGGTGAGCAAATAAATACAGCAGAGAAAGGCAGGTGGCTAGGGATTTCAGCATTAAAGAAAACAACCAAGGGCGGCTGTTCAGTTAAAATGGTTTGATACTGAAGATGGGAGCAAGTAGTTTGATACTACAAAGCGAAGAGTGACAAACATTTTTTTACTTGACAAGATGGCAAATAACTTTGAGTGGCAACTGGAAGAACAACTTAACATGAAGGGCAGAGAGTGGTTGGATAGGATTCACCACTGAAACAGCCCTCAGTAGCACAGACAGAATCATTAGCCAGATGCATCAGAACTACAGAGCCATTGGCATTAGGAGCAGATAAGGTAGAGCCTAAAAGAGGCAAATGGCAGAGGAAAGTACCTTTGAGATTTCAGGACACAGAGGTCAAGGCAAGTCAGTAGTCAATTAGTGATGTGGTCACCAAGGAAATTAAGGACTAAATAAGTATACTTTATGGAAGAAAAAGGGATAGGAATGATAGGAGGAAGGGACCCAGAGAAGAACAGGGGACTTTGGGAGCTATCAGTGATTACAGGTAATCAGAGGAGGGCAGAATCTGGTGAAGAGCCAGTTAGGAGCAGGAGGAGAAAATCAAATGGAATTGAAAAAAATACATGATCATCATTTTAACAAAATGTGAGCCACAAAGAATGGGAGCAAACTCAATGAGAGGTGAGGAAAAGGAGAAAACTCAGATATGCCATCCTGCATGCATATCCATAGCCGAATTTCTCAGGATACACTGCTCTAACAAGGTTAGGGAGGAGATAACAAAAGGATAAACTGTGGAATTATTCTATCTATTGAATGGACTCATAGAAGAGGTGGCAGATGCAAGGCAGAGAAAGATGAAGGGCAAAGACCTAGAAATCAGGTATAGGCTGCTGATTAGAAAGACAAAGAAGAACTGGGTAGTAGGTTTCATGATCTGTACTGGTTTTATGACAGAGCATAATCCATCCACGGCAACCACCATATAGGCATACCTTTACTGTTTATGAAAATAAGAGCCAATTATCCAGGGAATGGCTGAAGTAGATGAGAAATTTGAAAGATGTAAACACATGCAACCAGAACTTCCATGGAAAATGTGGATATATCTCTCATGTTAGACACAGATTATGGTGAAGTATGTACATTAATTTTGTAGCATTCCCATAAACAGCTGTATGCTGGGAAGTGCAGAGAGGTAAGTAAACAATTTAGGGGCAAAAGAGGGGAAGAAACTTTTCAGTGCTATAGGTACAACAAAGTTCAGTGTACTCTTGAATCATGGGGGCACCATCATGAATACCTGATCTGTAGACGACAGCACCCATTTAAAGTCTACAGTAAATCTGGTAGGATGAATTGGGCCAAGACAGGGAGCCCTTCTGACACCAGTTCTGGTAGAGAAAATGGCGACATGGTTCTAGGTGGACTCAGATAAAGGGGAAGCAGCACTGCTGGAAAGGGTTTTAAAGAGGGGTTTAGGATTCCATTTAAAGGGCAAAGGGCATTACTTGAGGCAGAGAACTTTAAATCAGCTAGGAAATGGCCAGAGATGCTGAGTGAAAAGGTACACAAAGCAGTGTATTGGGAAGGTTTAAGAGCCCTTGCAGTGGACCACCATTTAAGAATTTGAGGGCACCCCTTTTGGATTCGGTAGCAAAAAAGACATTAGGAGAATTTAGTTAATTCACCACCTTTTCTTTCCTTTCCTAAAGG
This sequence comes from Protopterus annectens, assembly GCF_019279795.1. Classification (NCBI taxonomy): domain Eukaryota; kingdom Metazoa; phylum Chordata; order Ceratodontiformes; family Protopteridae; genus Protopterus; species Protopterus annectens. The sequence continues at coordinate 1,695,234,160 of NC_056725.1, read as the reverse complement.
GGCTTCAGTTAATGATGCCCTGCTGGAAGTAGACCAGTAACTTACATATTTGATAGAGCATTGAGCTTGGTAGCTGCAAAAGGAAAAGGGACAGCCATAGCTAAGGTGGATATCTAGGTCTGGCCATTAGGGAAAGGGACCTGGCACTGCTGGGTTTCAAAGTGGATGGGGAATACTATGCTGACTGGATGTGCAATGGCTTGCGCATGGTTTGAGAAATTTGACTCCTTTTTTTTTTTTTTGAGAGGTTGGTGCACCAGGGATCCAAGAAGTAGAAGGTCACACATTATTTAGATGACTTCTTTTCATAAGACCAGGAGCACCAAAAAACTGTGAGTTAGAATTGCAAAAGTTTAGGAGACTAGCTAGAGGATTTGGGGTACCTTTAGCACAACAGAAAACTGAGGAACCACCTATATGCTTAGTATTTTTGGGCATCAAGTTAGATGCTGTGGCGGAGAAAGTATGGTTACCACAAGGGAGGGCCAGCAGAGGAACTTTATGCAGTAGATTCAGGATGTGAGCTACAAGGAATTGGGTTTAAACTCAGAGAGAATTGAGGGCAAAAGAGGAGAGGACATTTTTCAGTGCTACAACAGAGTCACTGCAGACAACCAAGGCAAAAAAAAAGGTGATATTGAAGTACCAACTCCTAGACATGTATAAACCTAACAAAAACATTGGGAAACTACTCTACAAATACTCTATAGCCCAAGCCTGAAACAAACTCCTCTCATACATAAGAACCATCACCCACTCCTCAAACTTTAAAAAGAGCTAAAACAACACCTACTTAACAGTATGTCTTGCCCCTGTTACAACCCCACCTACTACCCCACACATCCTTTGTCCTCAGGATCCCTCATAAATAGTAGACTCCTCCATTTCCCTTTAAAGTCACACAAAGTAGGTCACTGTACTCACTTATAAAGACGTAAATGCATATCACTTCTCTTACTATCATAGGATCATACGAAGTTACTAGGATATTGGCCTTGATGCCCTTATAAGCCTAGCCAAGAATTTAGCCCATGTTCCAACAAATCAGCACTCTATGCCACTGTCCAGCTGGGACACAGGTGGAATTACAGGGGTGTATTTTCTGTTCCCCATCTAGTTATCCAGGTTGCGCTTAAAAAGGTTTAATGAGGTACTCTACTTTACATGGAGCGGGAGTCTGTTCCACTATTCCTCAATAGGTTACTCGAGTGGAGCTTGACTTGCAGATATGCAGCAGTCCCATCATGGCGGGGTCTGGGATTGCTTTGTATGCCAGACAGAGGTCACCTCTGAGGAGTCTGTAGGAAGCTGAGTAAAGGGACAGGGCTTTTAGCCTATCTGTGTAGGGTAGATGTTTGAGGGCCTGGATTCTCCGGGTGAGGAATCTCTGTGGTCTCTCCAGCTGCTGCCTGTGCTTTGTAAGGTACATACCAGAAGGGGCATTGTACTCAATAATCATCTCTCTTTACAATAACTTTTCCACTTTAATATCCTCTCATCAGACACTTCATAAACTGACACTGTCCTTCTAATTTTTTAAAAAACACTTTTTATAAAAAAATATTTTTTTATGTTTCTCTGCTGTTTGTGTGTATATAATTGCATACTTCCTGTGTACATATATTACTACACTAGTTTCCTGTTTACTCAAAAATAATGTTTATATTCATAATATTATATGTTTTTTTTGGATTGTATAACCTCTGGAGCTTTTCTCCTCAGGTCTTCACGGAAAATGGGCTTTTGGCCCAGTTGGACCAACCTGGTTAACAAATGTCAAATAAATAAATAAAATAAAATAAATAAACTTCAGAGCCTTGCACAGCTTATGAACTTTGCCTGCAGGGTTATCCCCATTTGGGAGGTTGTTCATGTGGAGGTTGGCAGCAAAGTGGCAGGAATGTATGAAACCACACCACATGATGAGAACCACAGCAGAAATGCAGGCAGATCTGGGATTATAGCAAGAGCTACTGAGGAGGTTTACCTGGGTGTTGCTCTGGCCACAAAAAACATCCAACAGGGAGGGTCAGTTGTTCACAGATGAAGCAGGAGGCACTGAGTTTGGAGGATACCTGAATGGCATATGGTTTTCAGAACGGTGGCTGGAGGATTGGAAAATGTATCCATCTGTTATGGAACTGGAATTCTTCCCACTGGTTGTGGTGGTGCATAATTAGCTAAATCTGCCACAGAACAGGCATATTTTATTATGGGTTGATAATGTGGGGGTAGTTAGCCTGCTAAACAGTCACCTGAGAGATGAGGAATAGAGGGAGACTAATTAGGCATTTTGTTTTGAAGTACATGCAGCACAGGGTAGCTTTCAGAGTGCAGTATATTTAAGAGAAGACTGCTATTGCTGACTCATCCTCTCGTCTTTCAGTGTGACAGACTGAGACAACTGGCACCAGCTGTGGATCCAAAGGCTAGCAGGACTCCACACCATCTTTGGGACCTGATGAAAAGTTGATATGGGGTACAGCAGAGAAAGCACTGCAAGCAAAAAAAAGAGCGCAGTGTAAGAATTGTATTGTTCATTTTGTGGAATTGAGGGCAACAGAAGGATGGGAAGTACGATTTCAGTGCCAGTATTACAGCTAAAAGGATAGTGTCCTGAAGCAGTACAGAGGCACATGTGGCTGTGATCAGTTGATACCAGTGGGTGCAAGGATGGCAGGACATGGTGTAAGCATTTGCGGTTAGAAAGATGCTTCAGGGATGGCCAAGAAAGGGGTCCAAGAGAGCAGATGAGCATTAGCCTATTTATATAACATTTTTGTGCACCACTAGGCAATTGTAAGAGAATTATGCAGCTCAAAGTATGAATTGTGGCTATTTCAGATGGCATACATAATAGCATTCTGAGGAGCTTTATGGATGTCTAAGAAAGAGTGAAGCATTACCCTCCATGGGTGATGGAACCCAGAGATGTTAAACTGGAGGCTGGCAGGTTATGAAACCACATGAAAAAGAGCAAGATGAATCAGTCAGAAAAGCAGTACAGCAGAGCTTAAGGTCCAAATGATACCAGATGGGATATAATTAGAGGGGTTAGAAAGTTTCAGGGTAGGTGTCCCCAGCAATGATGCTCCATTGTTGTGTCATAGGGATAGGTCCCCCTTATCTAGTTATTAATTCAGGGAAGTCCTGCAAGAGGCAGGAGGCTAGAGCTATAAGGCTAAATTGCAAGGGAATGGACCAGATGTGTTGGGAGGTACAGGCGTGGACAACTTAGCCATCTCTGGTCAGGCCACCCCATAATGTAGCAAGTGGGCTGGGTGCCACAACCTGGGGCCCCACTGGTTACTGATTCCCTTCAGCCATTAGTTTTAGTTAAGTATGATCAGAGAACTGCTGGTGTTTGGTTGCAGATATCTGCAGCCACGGTTGTTGGCTATTTTACAGGAACCTGGGTGCAGTGTGCAGTCTTCTGTGGCCTGTTTTGCTCTATTCCAAGTTCTGACCTTTGCACACATCTGAATATAAATTAGATTTGCATGGATTTGGACAATGATAGGCACTGATTTTACAACTGGTCCTGATCTGAACCATGATTTGATCTGATTGGCATAATAAACACATCTATGGTAATTTCCCCTAATTAAATATGTGGTGTGATTATGGATAAAATATGTGTGTGCTTATTTTTATCCCGAGATAACAAGTTGAAAAAAGGTATCTGCCACTTTTTGCTGACAGTGTGTGTGTGTGTGTGTGTGTGTGTGTGTGTGTGTGTGTGTGTGTGTGTGTGTGTGTGTGTGTGTGTGTGTGTGATATATATAGATATATGTATATATATTCTTTATTATTAAACAATGCAATGGTTAAATTTTCAGTAATTTCAAAATAGTGCATGTTTGCTTATCATTATTATGGTAAGTTCTGAAGCAAAATGTCAGTATTTAACATTTGCTGACCAATTAGGTAGACTGGTCTAGGCACCCCTTTCAGCTACAGCCCAAGCCATGTAGCATATACAGCTACCTGACAATAACAATCAATAGAAATGGGAAATATAACATTAATAAGTTACAAAAAAATTCAGCATGGTACATGCCAACAAAATGGCTATTACTCTTTAACTAGGGAGTAACATATTACAGTTTTGAAATTAATGAGCATAGTAACAAATAAATAATATTGAGCACTGCTTGTCTGAAGGGTCTACAACACCATTAGAGAAATTGAATAATTAGAGAAGCCCAGTGATAGATACATGTTTACTTAAGTCCAATGTTATGCAAACATATTAGAATCAGCAGTTCACAGCCTGAAAGGTTGGTGAGGATATAAACAGACAACATTCTGCAGTGCCTTTCTGAAATTGGTAACTCTGCAATTAAACCGACATTGTAATATATACATATTTAGATATATGCACTGCAATGAATACCTTTGAGCACCTTGTAAAATGGCTGATTTGTGGAGAAAGTTGTAGGGAAATTCCTTAAGTATTCACAAACACAAATACAATTCACCCAAAGAGTGAAAAAAACAATAAAAAGAACAAAGATTGAAAAACACGAGCCAAGGCACACTTCCAGTGGGTTTTAATGTAGCTCCATGAACTTAGCGCTTTCACCATCCACTAATGGCATCATCAGAGTTTGAAACTGGATGGTGAAAGCACTAAGTTTGTGGAGCTACATTAAAACCTACTGGAAGTGTGCCTTGGCTCTTGTTTTTCAACCTTTGTTCTTTAAATTCCTTAAGTATACATTAAGTTTACATTATGATGAGTCGAGAGATTGTATATTAGCCAGAATTTCTAAAGCGGTTCACTTATGATCCAATACAACACAATAATACCGACATCAGGATTGCAATGGAATACTGCTAGTTGAATTATGGAGCATGCTTAAGAAAACTGAAAGGGAAGATTAGTATTTTACCATCTAATGTTGTTAATATGTTTCAGTAGAGAACTACAGTAACCGTAAAATGCTATTATATAAATGCATTTCACAGTAGTTGCACCTAAGTAGGAAAAGTTGGTAAAATATATCAAAAGTATCGTGCACGAAGATCAAATGAAATACGGCAAAAGTGTTGCAGTACATTTCATCAATAGTGAATGGTTCACTAAGAATATAAAAGTATTATTCAAAGAAAAAATATGGCAGCAGTATTTAATAGTTTTCTCAGTAGTAAAGAGAGTACGAAAGACAATACAATGGATTCTGTAGAATCATTAGTAGCACATGTGCGGTACTAGTGAAATACACTGAGAGCAGTGTCATATAAGGATCACTAAAGTAAAGCAATATGAGAGTACTGTCATATAAGGATCACTGAAGTAAAGCAATACAAGAGTACTGTCATATAAGGATCACTGAATATGAGAATACTGTCATATAAGGATCTCTGAAGTAATGCAATACGAGAGTACTGTCATATAAGGATCACTGAATATGAGAATACTGTCATATAAGGATCTCTGAAGTAATGCAATACGAGAGTACTGTCATATAAGGATCACTGAATATGAGAATACTGTCATATAAGGATCTCTGAAGTAATGCAATATGAGAGTACTGTCATATAAGGATCACTGAATATGAGAATACTGTCATATAAGGATCTCTGAAGTAGTGCAATATGAGAGTACTGTCATATAAGGATCACTGAATATGAGAGCACTGTCATATAAGGATCGCTGAAGTAATGCAATACGAGAGTACTGTCATATAAGGATCACTGAATATGAGAATACTGTCATATAAGGATCTCTGAAGTAATGCAATACGAGAGTACTGTCATATAAGGATCACTGAATATGAGAATACTGTCATATAAGGATCTCTGAAGTAATGCAATACGAGAGTACTATCATATAAGGATCACTGAATATGAGAGTACTGTCATATAAGGATCACTGAATATGAGAATACTGTCATATAAGGATCTCTGAAGTAATGCAATACGAGAGTACTGTCATATAAGGATCACTGAATATGAGAATACTGTCATATAAGGATCTCTGAAGTAAAGCAATACAAGAGTACTGTCATATAAGGATCACTGAATATGAGAATACTGTCATATAAGGATCGCTGAAGTAATGCAATACGAGAGTACCGTCATATTAGGATCACTGAATATGAGAATACTGTCATATAAAGATTGCTGAAGTAAAGCAATACAAGAGTACCGTCATATAAGGATCGCTGAAGTAAAGAAATACATTGCACAACAATGACTGAAACTGAGGTCAAATTCAAGTGTGGGACATTTTTATTAATATTTGAAAGTGCTCCACAGAAAGATTAATGCAAGGACAGAAATAGACTACTTTGGAGGGGGAAAATCTCTGTTATCCTTACCACTCCATTAGAGACCCAAGTGTCCTGGACCTCCTGTTTCTCCACAAGAACAATATCTCCACCAGTGCTAGAATCAGGGACCTAAAATTTCACCAACAGATAAATAAAACATAAAGGAAGGATGGGTTTATAACCCAGCACCACCCAAAACTCTGGAATAAATTTCCCCTGCATGTGAAACAGTGCAAGTCACTGTTTTCCTTTAAACATAGCCTGGGTGATTGGATGAGCATCCACAAATTTACTGTGGAAGTGAGAAGAATAGTCCTCATGGACAAAGCAAGTGCAGCCTGAGGGAGGGTACCGGCAAGGCCATAATGGTCATGAGACTCAGTGGCCTTGAAATATCTTTGAAATCACGAATCTGTAAGTTGCATTTAAGAGAGAATGACTATACCAGTATTATTTCAATGCATTGTGCAACGGTTAATTAGAAGTAATTATGGGATGTTGATGAAATATATTGAAGGTATTATGCTATAAGATTATTTGAAATATAGTACCAGCATTGCAAATATATGTGCAAAGCAATTACACAAAGGTTGCAGTAAAATTACAGCAGCACTATTCCAATACATTTTTATAACCAATTATATTGAAATATATTCAAATACATTTGTCAATAGTGAATTAAATTGTGCTATAGGGTATCTTGAAGAAAATCTGAAAATGGTGCAAATGAAGATTAATACTTTGTGCAATTCTAAACTGTAAGAAATAATAGGACATTGATGAACTATATTCTAAACATTGTGCAAAAACAGTCATCTAAGCATGGAGGTTAGTGTAGAGACAGAGGTTGTATTCCTAAAAAAAGAATATAAATATATCAGCGTTATTATAACATATTGCAAGGTAGTTAATTAGAAATGAGTATGAGACATTGGAAAAATACACCAGCTGCGACACTGGTGAAATATATTAAAACTATTGACCCAGAAGATTAGTTGAACAACAGTGATAGTATTGCAGTACAAGTTACAGTAAAAATACAGCAGTAGAATTAAAATACATTTCTTTAAAGTGAATTATTCAAAAATATATATACAACTGCATTTCTCAATAATGTATTAAGGTCTAATATGTTGCACAGAAAGATTATATTATGCTACTGTTAATTACAGGTAAGTATGAACTGTTAATTAAATAAGTATTGTGCAAGAACATTACTCTAAATGCAAAGTTGCTATTGTAATATATTGTACAACAGTTGATTGCATTGAAGATACGATGACAATACATTAGTGATGTTGCAGTACATTTCTTATAGGTTCATAGTAAGTACTAGACTAACTGCAGGCCATTTTAAACCAAGCAAATTTCCCTTTTTTGTGCTTAAAATAACTTACTCCATTTGGTTATAGGTTAGCCTTACCCATCCCATGGTTGATAATTATATATTAGCTCTAATAAGAATAGCGGGGTTCATACTATAAATAATTTGAGGGGACGCATGCCTGGGATAAAACATTTAGGAGCTGCTGCTGTCTATTAGTAGTACAGGGGGCAGTCCTGAGGTAAATTTTCTGGTTCACATCAACCATACACTCAGTACGGATGAAACTAGGGTTTAATACCTGCAATTATACCATGATCTCCTGAAAAAGCACGCGCCGACGGCCAGCGCGCGTTCGTTCGAAAAGTAAGTTATAAAAAGGGTTAGTCCGGCCTTTTTTTTTTTTCCAAGTATAAAAAACACATTGTAATCAGCAATGGGTTTAACATGGGGTTTACGAGACAGCAAAAAAATAAGCAACGGAGATTTTAGCTTTCTCGCTTTGTTAACCCGCTATGTTAAACCCATTTAACATAGCTTATAGTGTTGTTAAAGCAACGGAGATCTCCGTTGTTTTTATTTTTTTACAATCTTTAATGAATGAGACAGTTTTAAAATTTAAAGTTTTAATCCGCTGTTTTTAAACCTCCGTCCGCCATGTTAAACCCATTTAACATAGCTTAAACACTCCTTAAACACTAAAAGATCTGTTTTCTCGCTAGCTTTTGTCTTTTGTTTCCACAGTTTTGCTGTACCGCGAGAGAGTACATCGCAGACCGCAGATGCCACATCCGATCATCCGCGACGAGTAAACATAAATTACATTATTATGCGCTTTGAGTATAAAGCATTTTCTTAAATAATAATGTCATGTTGTATCTTACATAACCGCTGTCACGTTCACGGCTTGTTTTTAGGTTCGTTGTTTTTGTTTCGACCATTAGACCACTTAAACAGAAAATATGCAGTGCAACTATGTACTACAATTATTAATATAGGCATAAAGGCCTTAGTTAAAGCAGCTACAGACTGTTAAAATTAATTTGAAATTATATCAAGAAACTAAAACACATATTTTCTTTCTCTGTGTAATGGAACCATTGCAATACAGCAATAATTTTTAAAAAATCACCGCAAACAGCAACTTTTGAATTCTTAGATCCTTAGTTTTGAGCTGACTGGTCTAGAACTGCCTTAATGCAAAGACAAGTCCTGAACTAGATTAACATACACTCAGTACAAAATAATGAAACTAGGGTTTAATAGCAACAGTTTGACAACTTAAACAACAAAATGCAGTGCGACTATATGCTATAATTATCAATATAGGCTTAAGGGCCTTAGCTAAAACAGATACAGGCTGTTAAAAATAAATTTTTGAATTTGAATTCCCCCATTACCTAACATACACTCAGCTGACTCTTGGCCACAAACTGATCAACAATCCTGACAAATGCCCTTCTCTTCAGAATATTCTAGAACCTTACACCCCTCCCAGAAATCTTTACTCTAGTAATAAACAACTTATAAACGTAACCAAACCCAACAAACAAGCTGGACAAAGCCTTTACTCATACTCTGTTGCCAAACTATGGAATGCACTGCCTTCTGCAATCACTCAGTTGGAGACCATATAATGATTTAAATCTGCACTAAAAAGCCACTACCTTAACCATTATACCTGCCCATGCATACATATGACTAAGGCACCTTGAAGTAGTTAACTATCCAATCTACTTTTCTATCCTTCTTACTACAAACCTACATCTTGCTTCCTTCCTAGAATCTTCTTTATTAGCCCTATCATTTGCAGTGTCAAACTCTGACTATCATTTCCCTTACTAACTTTTCCTACTATATATTTTTTAACTACCTACTGTCAGATCAAAGCATTCTTTTTCCTCTTACCTACTTTTTAGGTAGACTAAATAATTTTATCTCCAGCTATAATGTTTGCACCCAAATGTAATGTCAGTTTGTACCTAATTTAACTACTATCTACTATGTAATTTATAATTCATGACAATGATGTCTCATTTTGTACATGCTACTGGAGCTTTTCTCCCCAGCCTCCGCTGAAAAGGGTTTTTGACCCAGGGGACTATCCTGGTCAATAAATAAATAAATAAATACATACATACATGTAAAATCAGATTGCAAAATGAAAACACACTTCTTTGTCTGTGTAATGGAGCTATTATAATATTTGTTAGTATTATATATTGCTATCCTTATTAATAATGCATACTAAACTGTAGGACATCTGTAAGGAGACCTGTTACTCTTTGGGGTACAGCTTCCATATGTGAAAAAAACTGTTCACGTATGTCTTATGACAGGATTAAGGTAAGAATAGAGCAGTACTTCTTGACCACATTGTGCAATAGTGAATAAAACATTATTGTTATGTAATATGCATCTTAGTAAAAGCCTTTAGTATGTGAATGGTGCAAACTAATAAACATGGCAGTGAAAGACTAAGTTCAACTACAGTATAATAGTGTATCAGCTGTAACATTTGTAAATGTTGTATTTGTGTGTTGTGCTCCAGTATGGTCAATAATATTGTCTTTTTCTCAGACTGCACTAGTTATTTCAGAATCAGCTGCTTTACACACACACACACACACACACACACACACACACACACACACACACACACACACACACACACACACACACACACACACACACACACACACATGCATGTAGACCACTGTACACATAAAGCTTCACAATGTATATACATTATGATAACTGTGCTAACCTTTCCCAATTTATTCATTTACCTCTCCACAAGCACCTTAATTCTTTTACAATCCCTCAACTTTCTAATCTAATGGATATAAGCAGTAACACTAAACAGAGTCACCAGCTTTCTTACTCATTTTACAAAGATGATGCTAGGAATAATTAAATAAATTGTAGTAACAGAATACTCATTTCTACATGCAATTCCTTTTAACTTTTACTGCTCATACAGAATTTACTACTCCAATAAAATCTCCTGGAAGTACACATTTCAGAACAGACAATTCTACTGGCATATACAAGCACTGTAACAAAAACAATGCAAAATAACAATGACACAAACAGCATTACAAGATAGTGTCATGTTAACAATTCTTAAAAACTATGTTTCAACTGGGAGATCTCTTGGTGAATTATGGGGGTGACCTTTTCCACCAGCTCTGTATTCAGTATTTATAAACTGATGATTGCAAACTAAACTTTCAGCATATTTGCATTTGCCTTACACCGTATGTGTTTAACTGATAATTTTACACTATGACTTTTTATACCGAGCTATGGCGATGGCTTTTATGTAGCACTACTTACTACTATTTATGCAAAACATTTTCTTGCATATCTACTTTTATTGGAGCAACATTACTGAAGCATAGTAGTATTCTGATGTAAGTTACCACTAACATTACACAAATGAGTATGTGTATGTCTACAGTAAGATAAAAGCACTATTACTTGAAAGCACTGCACCATACATAATTGGAATGAGCATAGGAAGTCGGTGATGAAAGCACTGCACAAGACAATTGCTTAAAATGCAGCAGCAGTATTACAATGTATAAGTGAATGCCATTAAAATTGCACTATTAACATAACTGTGCTATTGTGATATATAACACTGATTAATGTTTGCTCCCAGCATGATTTCTTAATACTCTTCAGCTGTGCAATGGAACGAGTTGGATATGGGAAAGTGTAATGCATACAAATGGCTAATGTTGCAAAAAGATCTTTGTTTAGTACTGAAATAGTTAATGTTACATTCTAGAATGATTTTGCTTAGTAATGAAATGGTTAATGCTACTTTCTAGAATGATACTTGAAAAGTCAATTTAAAATGGCACAGTTTTTAGCATAATATGCTGTAAGGTAAAATGTTACTTGAGTATACTGATCACATACTAAGAAAATGCTGCTGATATTCTAATGCATTTCCCATTAGTGAAGCAGATTGAAGTACTGGACATTTGTATGGAAACAGGAATGTTTCTGCAGGAACATTGCTACAACAAGGGCAGTATTATTTTATTACAAGTTACAGTTAATATTATGATGAACAGTGGGTTTATGGGTTTACAGTAAGGGTACAGCACTATTACTAGACTGTATCGCACAGTACTTCACTTGAAATAAACATGGGAAGCTGGTGATTTAAATATTAAAAGGATTATGCAAGAACAGATTTGAAGTGTAATGGCAGAATGTTACATCAAAGAATATAGCAGTGCTGGTTCAAAATACAATTTAATTAATTAAAAGTATCCCTGGTGCACTGGATATCGTACATGTAGCCACATGGAAACCAGCAAAAGATGTTTCAATGTTAGATCTATAGGTAATTACTATGCTAGCTGCCCCTGTGGACCATTTTAAGCCTAGCCAATTGTCATTTAAAGGTGAGATTCAAACCCTGTTCCTTGTGAATGTGAGGTAAACACCTTAACTATTATGCTAAATATCATCATCATCATTATCATAAACTCTCTTTTTCCAATTTTCTACATGGAGCCAGGATGTTGTGTCAGTCATTGCCATCTCTCTTGATTCAATATCACTCATCTACCTTCTTTGACAGTCATACCCGACTGTCACAGGTCTTCTCTCACACAACTCATTCAGTTCTTTGCTGGATGCCCTCATCTCCTGATACGTTCTTAATGTGTGTCTCAAATCTTCACCATATTTTTTGCTTTTCAACACTTATCTGAACCACTGCAATCTATTCTCTTTGACCTTCTCTCCAATTGGATTCACTTTGGCTTTGCTCTGATGTCCTCATTTCTTCATCTATCCCACAGACTACATCCTACCACCCATCTGACACATTTCATCTCCATCATCTGGCGCTTCCTCAACTGCTCTGTGTTTCCGGTGTAGGTTTCTTTACCATATAGTAGTACTGGTGGCACCACTGTTTTGTACACCTTACTTTTCAGCTTCTCTGCCATTCTTCTGTCATACACTACCCTTGACATCCTGTATCAGTTGGCTGCAGCCCCTCTGATTCTAGCTTTGACCTCCTCATTCAAACTTCCCTTCTCCTCAACCACCCTTCCCAGATACTGCAAGCTGTTAAGCTGTTCTACTATTTTCCCTTCTATCTCAATTCTCAACTTCTGATTTCTCCCATTTGCTACCATTTCATCTGTTTTATATCTACTTAGTTTGATCCCATGATAGATATTGGATTTTCCTGGAGTGACACTGGAAACTAAGCCTATTATTAAAATCTGTTATTTTCTGTTCATACTGCTGCATCCTCCTTGGTGAAGGTAGAATTCTGTTCAATGCAAGACACATGCCTGTCTGTGACATATTCAGAGAGATCCATAGTGTCTCTTTTCATAATGTCCAGTGAGCTACATCTCAGGGTATTTACACCCATATGGACTTTGATAGAATCATACTGGTACTTGTGGTGATCACTGCCAGAGGTAGATATCCCTATCCATATTGCTGACACATCAAACACAGTTATGTACACATGCAGATGTGGAACCCGTACATGCTGGCAGATAACTGCCAGCTGTAGAGATGATTTATCCACAGTAGCCACTTGTAAATAATGGAAAGGTATTGGTCTATGTGCCTAGGTCATCAGAGGAACACTAGATGTATGGGACAGTATTGCCCATTTCTGGGGAAAGGGATCCTAAGACTACTGTGTATGGATAGGGGCTGGACAGCAGCAATGACTGGGTGTAATCATGCCTCTCACTACACAACCTGATTAGGCCATTGGCTCACTGACATAATTGGGGTACCTTGTCAGTAACCACTCTAAGGAGATCATTGTACCATTTGTCAGTCTGCAAATCAGCTGCATAAGCCACAAATTGTAGAGTGTGGTCTATGGCATACATACTGCTTCCAATGTGAGACCATGCTCACAGGCTACACTGCAGAAGTTTTTTTTTGAGATTCTGGGACTGCTGTGGCTGCAGCATTCCCATCTTTGATTTGCAGTGCCCCACGTGGGTGGTGCTGGTGTGAGGCTTTCACAGCAGGTCATCTCCAGGTCACAGTGGTGGTAGTACATCACCCAGCCTGGTGCCAGCTCTACTAGGCAGAAAAACAGTGCTACTGTGTGGCTGTTGAGGTGTTCTTACCTTAACCCACATGTGCTTGGCTGCCTACAGTTGTGGCACTGAAGAGTACCTCAGTGTGTTCTGTAGTGGACACAGACACAGACACAGACTCCATCATAGCCTATTCCATGTGACCACCTGACAACATTGCTATCATCTCTGGATGCAGGTGTAGAAACACTATGTACAACAGAAGAGGACACCCTCTCTGTGTGTGTGCCCCTGAGAAGCCTCAACAGTGCCCTTGTCAGGAGGGAAAGCAGGTGCACTGCTAGCATGACTTATACTACAATAAGCATGTCGGTATCCATGTATCCGCTCTCACACTCCTGCAACCACAAAGGTAGACTATGATGCGTGATACATAGTTACCTGCCTGGGCAGACTGTCTCTTCATGCATCCACTCCTGCACCCACAAAGGTACACTATGATAAGTGATACATAATTACCTACCTGGGCAGCTGCATTGGTAGTGGTAGCATGGATAGATGTTCCCTTGCTGTTATCATCTGTGGACAGACAAAGGTCTAGGATATTAACACACATGCACCATGACTTTGTGACTGTTGGTTAATACTGAACAGCTGTGCAACTCACTCCACAGTTGAGAGGCTCCTCGCTACAGCCCACCTGAGATGGATACCTCTGGGGGGAGGACAAGTGTAACTTCTTTGTCAGGAACAGATCTGCTGCGGCTCTGCAGACATGGTCAAGGGGAGCTTTCAGTAGGCTACACCTGTTCTAATAGCAAGGATTTATTTAGTTAGTTTGTTTTATTTTATTTATTTATTTTTGTTCGCTAGAGTAGAGCACTGATCAGATTTGATCATTTGTAGGCTCAGCCTGGGTTACATACATTTTAACAACGGAAAAGATTAAAGGTATAACTAAATTACTGAATATAGTGAAACATACCATATATGAAAAAAATCTATACATATATTTACAAGAAGGTTTAAAAAGAACAAGGATCAGGAGTAAACAATGCATAATATATGGGTTATAGATGAGGTAAATGTGGTTTGACCAAAAGAACAGACATATTATCTACAAGCATGGAAGGAAATTTTAGCAGTGAAGAGAATACATATTGTAGAATAGTAAGAGCTACTAACAGAAGTGGATGTCAGATGTATAGTAGGGAGTGAATAGGACAGGTGGGGAGGTAGTGGGTATGAGTTTATGTGTTTGAGAAGTTAGGTGATTAAGTAGTTTTCTGGGATGAATTCAACAGTGCAACCATAGGAGTTTGGTGAAATGGGCTGTGTTCTGACATGCACTTTTATTGTCTAGGCAAGTATTGTTTGAAGAGGGGGCTGAACTGTTTGTAGTGTTTGATTTCAGTAAAATCAAGTAGCAATGATTGTCACAGCATGGGGCAAGAACAAAGGGGCTATAATCTGTGGAATGAAGTTTAGTAGACGGAGTTATGAGAGTAGAGCCACTAATGGACTGGCTTCTTAGGCTGTAGTGTGGGTTGGATGCAGTTAGCATCATAGTTGTGGGGGCTGTCTTAGCATAATAGCTTGAAAATAAGGGAGCCAAGAAGGATGTTGGGTCTGCCTTAAGATGACAGCCAATTTGCCTTTCCCAAGGTATTGCAGTGGTGTTCACACCAAGCAAAGTTGGTAATGAAACAGCAGATTTCATTAGAAAGAGATTGTAAGCTGGTAATGTGTTTTTTATTTTTTTTTTTGTAATAGAGAAATGGGACATCCTTTGTTCCCAGAATAGGAAATGCTTTTGAATCTGACTGCCTGAATGTGGTCTTAGAAGTTGAGATTGGTGAAGCCAAATGACAAGGAATCTAAATGGTATGGTGGATTCAATAACATCTGGGTATATGGTACAGTCGATTATCTGAACATCAATTATCAGAAACGTCAGTTATTAGAACCAGCCTTCCAAACTTTTTCGGAAAGGAAAAATCATAAAGTCTGAACATGTAAACATTATACATATTTGCGTGAGCATGTTTTTTGAGCTTGTAGCTAGCTTGTGTGTGAAAAATATTCTTTATTGTCCATTGAAATCGGTGAATGATTGAAAAGTATATTCCTGCAAGCAGAAGAAAACAAGATTTTAGAAGTTTATTATCAGGTTCAATTACGTTTGATTATCCAAACAATTTGTTTATCCGAACTACCCTAGGTCCCAATTAGTTTGGATAATCAACTCTCTACTGTATGATACGGAGAGGAAATCTTTTCTTTGTGCCAAACAGAGTGGACTTTTTTTAATAGGCCTGAAGAGTAGTTTGAAATTGATTTTGAATGATGTTATAAGAAGGGTTGGATCTATAGATAACTATGTAAGCAGTGTAAAGAAGGAATTGTAGATGAGTTAGGTCAAGTGGCAGTTTATTTATAAAAATGGAGAAGAGTAGGAGAGCAAGAATCAATCCCTGAGGAACCCCTGAAAAATCAAAGGCTGTATCTGATAAGGCAGGCCAAATTTCAACTACAAAAGTTCAGTTGGTCAAGAAAACTTTGAATCATTGAGTGGCTGCAAAGCTTATACCTATACCTTTAAAGTGAGATAATAAGATGAAGTAGTCAAGCAGGACAAAGGCCCGGTAAGGTCAATGAATACTGTCCCATTGAGGTTCACAGATGATTACTAGGCTAATGATAAAAGGATCCCAATTTAAGCTAGCCATACTTCCCAAATGTATCTAACAGGTTTTGATATCCTGGGGTTATTTTGAGGAGTATATATAGGCTTGTGCATGGGTGGTTGAACACTTACAGCTTGCTTCTGTCTATTAGAGACATAGGCCCCATACCATGGATAAAGTTCCAATTTTCCATCCACTGGTCTAAGTCCCACTTGAATTGAGTTAGGAAAGAACTCTGCTTCAAATGGATAGGAAGCCTTTCCTGAGAAAGTGCAGATTCTGAGACACATATCTGCCACTTCAACATGTCCTATTTACTTTGCAGAGGAGGTTTAGGTCCCTAGATTAGGTAATTCTGTTGCTATTCATTTTGTGAATGCACAACAGGTCCATCAGAGTGGGATCAGAGAATGCTTTGTAGGCCAAACATAGATTGCCTCTCAGTAGTCTGTAGGAGATGGAGTACAAGAATAGGGCTTTGAGGTGGTCTGTGAAGAACAACTTGTTTACATCCTATATTCTTTTTGCAAGGAACCTCTGTGGATGCTCTAGTTGCTGCATATGCCTGATCAGATACATACCAAAGGAAACATTATTCCAAATGACTGGTCCTATGAGGGTTGAATACAGCAAAGCAATGACATCCTTGGCCCTAGATGCCATATCCTTGCTTATAATTCATGCAACAAAGTGATTTCCTTATTACCATAGACACATGACGGTCAAAGGCCAAGTTACTGGCTACATGTGCTCCCAAATTTATTTTATTTTACATTTGTTGACTTTGAAAGTCCGACTTGGAATGATGCCAATTTTCAGTGGAGGCCCGGGGGAAAATGCTCCACACATGTCTTTGTAACATGGGAGGAAACCGGAGTACCCAGAGAAAACCCACACGAATGCAGTCACTGATGACTGGCATTACTCTTAGGTGTGTATTGTCACTTTGGTATTTTCCAAGGGTAGCAGTGTTCTCAAAGGATACTATTATGAATTTCTTAGAATTGAGTTTTATACCATGACCCTGGCACAATTTATTGTCTGTGTCAGACCTTTTTGGAATGTATTTGGGTCTTTGA
Source organism: Protopterus annectens (assembly GCF_019279795.1). Lineage (NCBI taxonomy): Eukaryota > Metazoa > Chordata > Ceratodontiformes > Protopteridae > Protopterus > Protopterus annectens. Next base: position 1,695,216,745 of record NC_056725.1, on the reverse strand, counting down.
GGGATTCTATGACTGCAGCTAATTTGCAACTGTCTGCAAACTTGGTCAGCCAGAGGTTGCTAATGTTGGTGTTGACTTCAGAGAAGCAAATGCCAAAAATAAGCAGCTCCAGCACTAAGCCTTGATGGACTCCACTAGTGGCTGGCCTTTTTCTGAAGGTAGAATCCCCTGTTGTAACTTCTTGGATCCTATCTTTTATCCAACTGGCTATCTAGTGGATGACATAGGGGTTTATACCTAATTTCATTTCTTTGTCTACAATGCCTGAGTGGAGTATTGTGTCAAATCCTTTGGTCAGGTCAAGGTAGGCAGTGTGTATCATTTTGCCATCATCCATTATTTTGGTGACCTTGTCCAATAAGTCTACCAGGTTGAGTAGGCATGCCATTGACAAAACCAAACTGGGTTGGATCCAGTATCTGAAGATTTCCCATGTCATTGTTTATTATTTCCATGATAATTCTTTCCATAGCTTTGCATATGAGACTAGTCAGACTTGTAAGACTATAGTTACCTGGGTCTATAGTTGACCCACCCTTCTGCAGAAGACTGACTGTTGCAGTTCTCAGTTCACTGGGAATAAAGCTTACTAGAGGCTATACTTAAATAATGATTCTAGCGGTCTTGATAGGTCATGTCTTATGCTATTAAGGAGATATCCTGGGATACTAGCGGGGCCCACCAATGCAGTGTTCTTGGCCCTGGAGAGTGCATTGAATTCCCCGGTCATAGTTCAGTGAGTTAGGGTTGAGGGTATTTCTTGATGGGTATCTGAAGGATAGGGGGGTAAAACTGAAGCTAAATCTGTCAGCCAGTAGATGTGCTGTATCATCTGGATCAATACAGGTGGCTCCAATTACAATTATTTCAGCACATTGCCATCTATTGCCATTGAGGTTGCAGTCATAACTGAAGAATGCTTTGTGACTGTCCTTGGCCTGGGAGGCTATCTATAACTGAAATTTGGCTTTGGTGGACTTGATTAGCCCCCTGAGTTGCTTGTTTAGGTTGATGACAGAGCTTTTACCTAGCTGGGCATTGCACTTCCTAATTTTTGCCATGATTTTCTTCTTATTGTTATACAACCTATTGATGTTAGGATTCCATCAGGGTGGATTTTTTTTTTGAATGTGTCCAGTGCTTATTCTTGTAGGTACAGCTGTCTCTATATAGCCATTAATATGATTGTACAGGGATTTTATGAACAATTCCACATAATACCATTGATCTCAGGGTTTGAGGTGCTTGAACTTTTGATACAGTGTCACTTAATACAAGAAAGTTTGTCTTAGAATAATGTCTAAAATTCCAGGGTTAGCTGGAGTCCCATGTTTCTTTTTTTTCCCAAGAAGACAGCTTTATGATCCAGCTTGACCAATGAAGACATTATTCTGTTGGGAGGGTGCAACATTCTTCCATGTTTGTGAGGACCAGGTCAAGGATATTAGCGCCCTAAGTGGGCATATAGACCAGCTGGTTCAGGGTATTTCTGTTTACTAAATCAAGGAATCTCTGGGCCTACATGTCTGTGGTCATGTATGATTCCCAATTTAGAGTGGGGTATTTAAAGTCGACCGTGAATATAGTATTGGGTTGAAAGGGAACTGCCTCAAGTACATTTAGGTATGTGTTATGGGTTTCCTGGGTCAGAGAGTGAGACCTATGGCTTGCAAAGATATGGTATGGGCTTTGCCTCAGGTAATTTGGATGTGGAAAAGCTCAGCATACTATATGATCAGACATGGTGTGTTTTTTTTTTTTTTTTAATTGAGACACCTCAGTCTTTGGTCCCTTCCTGTGCAGTAGCTGGTCGAAATGTGTGGACACACTATCAGGGTGCTTTCAGTGGCTTTAAACCATGTCTCAGCAACTGCACAGATGTCTACATTCTCCAGGGTGAGTAGAGCTTGCAAGGAGTAGTTTCTTGTTTAGACTCCTTGCATTGAACAGTAAGGTTTATCACACTGGCAATGCCTAAGAAAGGCACTATAGGGCTGGACAAGATTTTAGGCAATATTTGAAAATCTAGAGGGGGCAGGTACAGATCATTCCTGGCAAGTAGCATGTTCAGACAAAAATATCCTCCCAGGCCAACAAATATTTTGCCCATTTCAAATGACACCAAAAATAGGCCAGTTATTAATGTCAGTGATCTGCTGTTCATATTATGGCTTCATATTTGGCAAACGTAGAATGATGCCCTGTGTAAGTCCTCTTCAATTCCTACTTCACCTTATATGTGTGTCACCAGCATATACCACCAGCGAGAAAGGAGAACAGTTTAATATTAAAACAAGACCATAATCAAGACTAAACACATAGACCAAACACGTAGATTAAGTGCTTTCGTCTCCTTTATGGAGACTTCATCAGAATCTGTTTAACATTGGTCTTGGTTATGGTCTTGTTTTAATATTAAACTGTTGAAATTTCTCCTTCGTTTCGTTGGTGGTATATGCTGGTGACACATAAGAAAGAGAGAAAGTGGAAGGGGGGACTCCCACAGGCAGGGCAGCCTAGGAGCAGTGATTTTTTGGTGTTTTGTGCTATTTTCGGTTAAAGGTAGAATGATGCTCAATGCTAGGCCATACTGGCCTGGGACACATAGCCTGAGAGCTCCATCATGTCTCTATTCATATAGTCCAGGGAGAGGGAGGTACATTTCAGGTCATTTGCCCCCACATGGAATATGAATGAGACATATTTGTCACTCGTCTAGTCAGGATAAAACAGATGAACATTCGTGGGTTCTGTTCAAGCAGCTTTATTACACACAAACACATCAAAAATGAGGCTTTGTAACTTAAACTTAAATAAACTTATAAACAGACTGACTACCACACTCATACATGTTAACACTCTGGCTGTTCTCTGAAAATGGCACTGTTGCCTGCACATGTTCACTGTTTGTATGCATGTGCTACATTTGGAAATGCTTCTTAATGGTACATACACATGCTATCTACATCCTCCCTTTTGAGAAATGATCCATATATAAAATGACAGTATTCAATGATATGCAGTTTACAGAAATGATCTTTTGACATACAGTTATACAGAACTATTATTTGGCATGCAATAATACAAAATTAGACACATATAAAACAATTATGTCCAAGTTGCTGTGTATTTTACACTAGGTCTGGAAATGCGACCTTATCATGTAACATAAAAGTCAGAATTGGATCTAGCAACAGAGACTGTCTTCAAAGTTCATAGGTGTGTACTAAGCTAATGGCCCTGGAGCCTATATAAGCCTAGCCCACGGGCTAAGCTTATATAGGCTCCAGGGCCATTAGCCTAGTACGCACCTATGAACTTTGTGGACATCTGGGACATCATTAGGAATGGGAATGGATACTATGACATGTTCTTCGGTATGAACATTGTCAGGGTTGCTCTGAGATCTAGAGTCTGTATCAAAGGTTCATAGGTTCATAGGTCTGTACTAGGCTAATGGCCCTCGAGCCTTTACAAGCCTAACCTATAGAAGTGCCCTGGCATCGTGTTGACTGACGTTAGTTCCCAGTGCCTTTATCAAGCAGAGCCACTGGAGTGATCCCCCAGGTGAACTTTCTATTACCCATCCACTCATCAAGATTTCTCTTGAAGAAGGACAGCAAGGTGCTCTGCTTGACATGTATGGAAGTTTATTCTAGAGCATGGGCAATCTCTGTGTGAGGAACCTGTCCCTCCAGCATGTTCTGTTGATTGCCGTAATGAGGTTGAGGTCTCTGGAGCATGTGGCATGGAGGGATTGGGATTTCTTTAGATGTAGCATTTCTAACAGAGCTGAGTCAGACATGGCTTTGTAAGTCAAGCAGAGATCACCTCTAAGTAGGCAATATGAGACAGAAAATAGTTGGAGTCTTTTGAGTCTGTCCATGTAGGTCATGTGTTTAATGCCTAGGATCCTCTTCATGAGATACTTCTGTGACCTCTTCATCTGTTTCAGATGTTTAGTGAGATACATGCCAAATGGGACATTATACTCAATGATTGGTCTAATGAGAGAAGAGTAGAGAGAGATGAATATCTCTTTCCTCCTAGATCCAAAACCCTTGGTAATGAGATGTGCCACATAGAAGGACTTTCTGACCACAGTGGCAATGTGGTGGTCGAAGGAGAGGTTGCTGTCAACCTGTGTCCCCAGATCTCTTATAACCCATTCAGTGTTCAGTGGGCTCCCATCGATGTGGTAATTAGTGGGAACTGAGTTTTTACCAAAGGGGATGACGATGCATTTTTTGGCATTAAGTTTAAGGCAATGGTTTCAATACCAGTCATTGGTCTCAGTGAGGCCTTCCTGTAGTATGTGTGCATCACTTGGGGAGTTAATAATGGCTCCCAGCTTTCAGTCATCTGCAAACTTGGTCAGCCAGAGTCCTTTTATGTTGGCCTGGACTTCTGAGAAGTAGATGCCGAACAGGAGAGGGCTCCGGTCCAATCCCTGTGGGACTCCACTTGCGACTGGTCGGCAGTCTGGCTTGGAGTTCGCTACTTTCACACTGTGTATTCTATCTGTGAGCCAGTTTGCAACCCACCTAGTGATATAAGGGTTGATGTCTAGTTTGGTAAGTTTATCAATAATTCCTGAGTGAGGAATGGTATCAAAGTCCTTGGCCAGATTGAGGTAGGCTGTATGCACTGCCTTACCTTCATCCACAGCCCTGGTAACTGACTCAAAGAAGTTAACCAGGTTGAGCAGGCATGATCTCCCTTTCACAAAGCCAAACTGCATGGGGTCCAAAGTTTGGAGATTTTCTATATCTTTGTTAATCAGGTCCATGATGATACACTCCATAGCTTTACATATCAGATTCATCAGGCTAATGGGGCAATAATTCCCAGGGTCTGTAGTCGCTCCTCCTTTATGGAGAGGGATGACTGTAGCAGTGTGCCATTCAGTAGGGACAAAGCCTGAGGTGAGGCTGTGACTGAACAGGGGGCACAAATGTGGTGCAAGTTCACTTTGTAGTTCATGTAGAACACAACCAGGGATATTGTCGGGTCACATGGAAGCTGTTTTCTTGGTCTTGGACAATGCAGCTTTAACCTGTGCTGCAGTAATGCTGGATGCCTGGCATTTTTCAGGTATTGTGATTGGTCCTTTCAGGGGGAGAGAGGGGTAAAGTTGGCACTGACTCTGTCGTCCAGTATGTTGGCAATATCTGTTGGCTCAGTATAAGAGGTACCATTGTGCAGTAATTCAGAGCAAATCTGGGTATTGCCGTGGAGGTTCTTGATATAACTATAGAAGGCATTGTGATAGTTTTTAGTGTCTGCCATGATTCTGCCTTCATAGCTGGCTTTAGAGGATTTGATTAGGGATCACAACTTTTTGTTGAGGCTAATAAGGGAGTTTTTCCAGTCTTGGGACTTCATCTTTTTCTGCAACAGTTTCTTCCTTCTGTTGTACAGTTTATTAATAACTGGGGACCACCAGATTGGCTTCCTTTTTTTGAAGGAGACCATCTTGGTTCTGTTGGGTATGGCTAGTTCCATGCATTTATGTACATGTTCATACAGTGCACTGGTGTATGATTCAGCAGTCATGCAGCTATTTTCCATTGGCATGGGTTCCCGTGAAGTTAGCCACCTCTGTTTTTAGGAGTCCAAATGCTGCAATATCATTTCTGATACAGAAAGAAGATGTCTGCTTTTTCTCCCGTACTCTATACCCTCAGATTCGGCTCGGTACATATACCTCTCACATGACCAGTTCGATCAAAGCCTTTCACTATTTGCATCCTCACTGTCTCTCCTTCTATTAACAGATGAAGAAGTCTGCTCATTTTATCATAGCTGGACTTCTGAGAAGAACACTTCTTAAAAAGTTGGGCATTGATTGCATTTTTGTTTTTAGCATTAGGCACCAACAAACTAGAATCGATAGACAAGGTTGTTCTGGTTTGCCTAGATAGAAGTGTCTGAGCAAGTGAGCCAAGTAGATTGTCACAGGGTATATTTCTGAGATTAAGTAAATTCAAGAAGATATCGGTATTGTCACGCTTTGACCTCTCCAGTAATTGCTTTGCACTCAGTACTGCACATTCAGCAAGGCCGTTTGACTCTGGATATTCAGTACTGTTAGTAACATGGATAAAGTCCCACTCTTTTGCAAATCTCTGAAACAATAGACTGGTAAACTGAGAACCATTGTCAGAAAAAACTTTGTGTGGACTACCATGGACTGTAAAATGACATTTCATCTTAGTAATAACAGCACTGGACATTAGGCTAGGTAGCAAATCGATCTCAAACCAGTTTGAATAAAAGTCTATCAACACTAATGCTGATTGTTCCACTGAAATATGTCAGTTGCGACTGTTGACCAAGGTAGTTCAGGTATTTGGCTTAGATGAAGTGGCTCTTTTTGCAAATGCAGCTTAGTACTGTTGTACAGTGAATGAGAAGAAAGCACTTTATCAATGTCTTTTCTTAGAGAAGGCCAAAATACTAGTCCTCTCGCCCTTCTTTTGGTAGAATTGGAACCTGGGTGGTCATGATGCAAAATATGAATGTATTCACATTCTAAGAAAGTTGGAACAACTTTGGGACCTTTGAAAATGAAACCATCCTCCATCAGCATCTCATCTTTGTATGGAAAGTAAGATTGTACTTCTGGCGGTACACAGGATTGATTTGACTGCCATCCTACATTGATGAAGTGGTTGAGCTTCTGCAGAACTGGATTAGTCCTTCTGTAATCTTTTAGCTCATCAAGTCTCATGGTAGAAAAGTTATGCACTTTCATGACATTAAAGTCAAAACTCTCTGCATCAAGCTATTCTGTAGTATTTTTTGGTGATCTAGATAAAGTATCAGACAGATAAAGAAGTTTACCCTTTGTATAGACCATTTTTAAGTTATACTTTTGCAATTTGAGTATCATTCTTTGTAGTCTTGCTGAAGCTGAATGTTTAGGCTTCTCTAAAATGGTGACTACAGGATGATGGTCATTTTCTATCTGGATAACTCGGCCATAAATATAAACATGGAACTTTGAACATGCGAACACAACTGCCAAAAGTTCCTTCTCATTTTCAGCATACTGCATTTTAGTTTGGGTAAGAGTTTTAGATGCAGAGGCAACAGGTCTGCCCTCATGAAGAATAACTGCACCAAGATCGAACTACGAAGCATCACTGGAAAGAACTACTGGTTTGTGGACATCATAGTATCGTAATGTAGGTGGGTTAGCAATTTGCTGTTTTAGGTTATCAAATGCTCTCTGGTGTTGTTCTAACCATGACCATGCTACATTTTGCATGTCATCTCTCTTAAAGGTGATAATAAATCACTAAAGCCAGGGATAAATTTGCCCAAATAGTTAACCATACCAAGAAGATGCTGTAAGGCATGGACATTGTCTGGAGCTGGCATCTCAAGAATGGCTGCTTACTTGGAAGGATCTGGTCATAAGCCTGTACTGGTAAATAAATGTCCTACATAAGTAACTACTGGTAGTCTGAATTTGCACTTCAGAGGATTGAGCTTTAAATTCACTTCACATGCTCTGTCCAGAACTTTCCTGAGGTTTTTGTCATGCTCTGCATCATTACCTCCAACCAGTAAATCATCAACTATTATTGGCATGGGTAGCCTGAAAAAAATTGCTCCATTGCACGCTGAAAGACTTCACTGGCAAAATGTATTCTAAAAGGCATCCTGAGGATTTTGTATGTACCAAATGCTGTACTGAATGTAGTCAGTAGTGAAGATTTGTGATCAAGCATCACTTGCCAAAATGAACTCTTTGCATCTAAGACAGAAAAAAACAGTGGTATTTGGCATAAGGGCTGCAATCTAATCAACTGTACGCATAGTATGATGAGGTCTTTTTAATGCCTTGTTTAAATCTCTTGGGTCAATGCATATTCTGATTTCATCTGATTTTTTTCTTATGAGCAGCTACCATGGAAGATACCCATTCAGTTGGTTCTATGACTGGACAAATCACACCTTGCTGCAGCATTTTGACTGGACATTGACTTTGTCCTGCATAGCTATTGGAAGTCTTCTGGCTGGTCTGACCACTGTACTGACTTCTGGGTTTAACTTCATGGAGTACACAACTGGAAGTTTGCCTAGCTTGTCGTCGAGCACATCAGCATACTCTGAGAAAATAGCATCAGTAAAGCTGGAACTGGGATATGTGCTTACATGATGTACTTATTTGGTAAAATAAAGCAGTTTCATTCTCAAACTGTCTATGAGACATAATAATGACTACAGAGGTCTTTGGACTACATACAATTGCAAGCTGTAACTGTTCCCAGCCGAATAGCATGAAAGCACTATTGAGCCTTCGGTTTGAATCTCTTCACCTCCGTAAGCAACAAGCTTCGCACAATTGACAAAGTTAAGTTGCTCACCAGCTCTCATTTTAGCAAAGGTTGCTGCTGACATTACATTACACTTTGAACCAGTGTCTACTTTGAGCTCTGTAGGTTTACTATTGATCAGACAGTACAAAATACTTCATTCTTTGCCAATAAATTTACTGCATTAACCTTTTCACAGACCACTGATATAACATCTACATAGAAAGTAGGGTTGCAGCTCTCTATATGATTAACCTGCTTTTTTGAGTGACCTTTCTTAGTAACTGAATGAGGCTTGCTTGATTTACAAAACTTTTGAAAATGGTTCCATCTGTACACTTGTGGCATTGCTGACCAAATGCTAAGCACTTCTCTCTTTTAGACTCATGACTGATTCCACAATTATGACAGTTAACAATAAGACTTGACTTGGGTTTTGCTGACTCACCCTTATACTGTATTGAGCATGCCCTTTTTACTGAGCTAGCTTTGGAACTTGCTAGAAAGCTCCGGGTTCTCCCTGCCATACCCACAGGGGTTGTAGTTGCAATGTGCTAAGGCCTGCTTCTGCTTGCCATGTAGTGCATGCTGTATACATTTGCTCAAGAGGCTGCTGAAACCAGGCTCTTATCACTTGCAAGCATACTTCGGTGTCTTTCTGTGAGCTCATGGATTTGACAAATCTCTGTGGCTTTGCTTAATGTTAAATCACTGTCATGAAGCAAAATCTTTCTCACTGCAGCACTATTAACACCACACATAAGTGTGTCCTTTATTAACTCATCTTTCAAGTCACCCAATCTGCAGGTTTTAGCTTTGTTTCTGAAGTCAGTGATATAAGCTGCAATATAAGCTTCAAATGTTTCACCTGGCTTTTGGTCTCTTGTATAAAATAAATGCTTTTCTGATGTAACATTTGTGTGGGGGTTGCACATGTCTCTAAATTTACATTTTAAGCACATAGGGTATTCCCTTGATTCAGCCAGTACCACAATATGACAGTTTGCCCCCCTCCTTCATATACTTCTAATGCATACACAAATGAACACTCTCTTTCAATAGCTTCTGACCCAGCTAAGTTAAAATGAATGCCCTTGTATGTGCATCTTTGTCAAAAAAGCTGCCTGTATGAAAATATCATATTCCTGCTCGAATACTCTCCAGTTCTCTGCTATTCTATGATCAAACACAGGTGGACTTGGTCTGTAAAATACCTCTGCCATATCAGCACACAGTAGTGAAGGTGCTTGAAATTATGCATGAACATACACACATAAAGATATATATGCCAAAATGTAATGCCAGTACGTGTAGTTATGCTGAATAGCACAACAGACTCTGAAATAACTGCACTTTGCCAAATAAGTCTCCATAGCACAAGAACTCTCTGCAAACACTGTGCTTTATGAAACCACTCATCAGTGTAAGAAATACTTCAAACTGACTGTACTTTGCAAATAACTGTACACGCAGAAGAAGCTCAGAGTAAGAAACACTTCGAGATTAATGCACTTTGCAAATAAACTGTACACAGCACAAGAACCTTTCAAAATGGCTGTACTTTGCAAAATAACTCTGTACAGTGTAAGACACACTCTGAAATGGTGGCACTCCATGAATAAATGCACACAGCACAGGAAACTTTTTGAAATTACTGTACTTTGACTGCACTTTGTAATATAACTGTACTTCGCACACAGCAAACTCTTTGAAATAATTGCACCGTAATAAAGCACACACACTCTGCAAACACCTTGCACATTCTAAGATACTTCAAACAACTCTAGTTATGCTTTGAATGGCTTCAGCCAATGCAAAATAGTAGTTTGTGCTCAAACACAGTCTTTTACTAAGAAACATGCAATTGCCTTGCCCTTTAAGCTTAATTATGTCCTTTTATTGAACGTTATGCCTTTTTAATCTCTTATTATGCTTAATATACTTTTCTTGTGCCTGTTTTACTTTAAACATGCTCGTTATTCAAGCCAAAGGTAATTCTGAGCCCCATATGAATGTCTCCTGTAGTTTTTATCAAATATCATGGTTTCAGATATTTTGTCTAATTAATAATGCAGTTTTGTGCCTTTCATTTGAGTAATAATACATTTTGTGCTACTCATTAGATTAATAATCCATTTTGTGCCTTATAAACTTATAGGCCTTATAGGACAGCGTAGTGGTGCAGTGGTAGCGCTGTCGCTTCACAGCAAGAGGTTCTCTGGTTCAATCCCATGTCCTCCCTGCATTTGTGTGGGTTTCCTCTGGGTACTGCAGTTTCCTTCCACAATTCAACAACATGTGTCTGGAGCATTTCTCCCCAGGCCTCTGCTGAAAATTGGTTTCATTCCAAGTCGGACTTTTCTGTAAATAAATGCACTGTTTCATTTTCTTTGCCAAATAAATCAGTTTTGCAGTTTTCTTTGCTTTAGCTTGTTTCTGGCCTTTTTTTGTTTGTCTGTGCTCCATTTCACTCAACCTGCTTTGTCTGCCTTCACCTTCAACTCTGTACCTCATGGCTCGTAGATGTTGCTCTCTTAATCCCACTTCTGACAACATGTCGCTCATCTGGTCAGGATAAAACAGATGAACATTCATGAGTTCTGTTCAAGCAGCTTTATTACACACACAAACACATCAGAAATGAGGCTTTGTAACTTAAACTTAAATAGACTTATAAATAGACTGACTACCACAATCATACATGTTAACACTCTGGTTGTTCTCTCAAAATGGCACTGCTGCCTGCATGTGCTCACTACTTATATGCACATGCTACATCTGGAAATGCTTCTTAAAGGTACATACACACTCTCTGATCTGCAGTACTGGTACTTGTGGTTCAATGACCTGAGTGCGTGTATCATCTGTTGAATCCTGACCCCTAATAGCCAACTGACCGTGACTCTCTCTTTACTCAGCCTGGGGAGTAGGACATCTATATGCCTCACAATGTAGTCTTCTATGATTGAATTATTGGATTATGTGGTAGTTAGCCTTATAGACTTAGATGATGAGATGCCACGAGATGTGGCTGCATGTGTTGTGGTGGGTGCTGTTTTGGTAGAGCACTTTTGAGGGTCCTGAGGATACTTATTATAAGTGCAACATCTGGGAGGCCTTTGGGATTTAGAAAGATTATATCAGGTTGTCAGAAACACCCACCACACATAGTATGGATCAGACACATACTCCCACATATGATGAGGCTCATCATATGTGGGAGTATGTGTCTGGTCCATACTATGTGTGGTGGGTGTTTCTGACAACCTGATTGGTATTATAAATGCTTGCATGTGAGAGCCTTGCCACCAGTGACATTTTATAGCTACATCTCTCACATACCGTATCAGTTTGTGAATAAGGTGGTGGTCAGTACACAGGAAACAATTGCCTCATTGCCTTAGGATGTCCTTATCCAGCAAACTGGCTGTAGAGATAGTAGGAAAGTGCATATCTATGGCTACAGATCCTCATTACATGATCTACAAGGGGAGGGTACAAGATGGGTTTACGGCTGGCTGGCTGGGTAAGAAGAAAGACTAAGGTTAAACTCATGATGCTGTGCTCCTCAACATGCAAACTAGTTGTTATTTGTGCAACTAGTTACTAAGCTAACGTTACCTTTATCAATTATCTGCCATGTTCTAGTAGCATTCATTCATTACTTTTCCTTGGCCTCCCACCACCTTCATACCAGCAATATGCATATGCTATGATACTTGAGATGCCAGCATTATTTTATGAATCACAGTATGTGCACCTTACAAAACAGAAGTCTCCATGCAACACAGATAGGGGTACAAGTATACACCAGGAAATGGCTACAGGCATGGGTAGGTGTAGGTAGCTGTTAACAGGGCTGGACCAAATTTCAGTGCAGGTCTGGCTGCACATTATCAGGCACTATAGAGCAACTGTCAGTGGTCCACTTGGGTGTGACTGACAGGTAGGTCACCCAACAACAGCAGTAACAACAACAACAACTGGATATGGGCACATGTGTGACCATTATACCATACTGCCCAAAAATGGAGGACGAACAGGCCAGCCTGATGACTCAGACGTGTACCTAATTGTAGGCTGTGTGCTCCTTTTGCATGGCATCTTATTCAGTGTTGACCACTTGCTTGACAGGTGGTCACAGGGCAACATATGGGGAAATATGGGATGGTAAACTGACAGTCCAAGTGGTCATACTCAGCAGTAGTGAATGCTGAAAACACAACTGGTCTGATCAGAGAAAAAGTGAGCTAGAGCACCTGAGCACACACAGCCTATTATGTCCCTAGATCAGCATGGTTTAAACACCTCAAGAAAGAGAAGCCTGAGCCTTGCTATGTGCTCATATATTGTTGCTATCCCCTGCCCAATAGAAAATGCACAACAGTGCATGAGTCAGCAGGTCTGCAGGGAGTGGGAGGAATGGCTTGCACATCAGCATGGTAAGTGCAGACAGTCAGCATGCATTTATTCCATTAAGATAACTGTACTGGGTGCCACTAGGTGATGCAGAGCTGGTAATATGGCACCTGGCAGATACCATGATCTGTGGCAATGATTGCATTTGGTCAGTGATTCACAATTCATAATATGGTGGCAGTGTAGGTGACATATAGTGAGGGCCTATTACACGTAAGTCATCACTTTAGGCAAATAAACTGTATGACCATCACTCCAGGAATGTCTCATTTAGTAAGCACATGCCACAATGCCTTGGTTGGTGCTCTCACAAATTCATTTTGTAGGGTGACATACTATACACAACAATTAAAGATAGGTGGCAATGTGCAGTTAGTTGCTAGCATTGTGTCCATCCAACAATACGAAGTCTGAAATGCAGCAGTTGTCTATAGGCTGGTAGCACTATAACACTACAGTGTAACATTGCACTGCTGTGGATAATTCTGTCATAGAACTGTGGTTCTTCTTCTGTTTTGTGTTGAGATATCTTTTATAGGCCAGCCTAGCCTATGCACTAGAGATCTGTATAGCCATAGACTGACATATGTCCGGGTAGAAGCTAAGCTGTCCATTTCTACAAAGATTGGATCAGTTGTAGGTTTTCCTGGTTAGTACAAGAGTGTGTGTGTGTGTGTGTGTGTGTGTGTGTGTGTGTGTGTGTGTGTGTGTGTGTGTGTGTGTGTGTGGGTGTGTGTGGGTGTGTGTGTGTGTGTCTACATCTACCTGATGTCTCATGGGGAATGTTACTGGCACAAGATGATAGCAATTTTGCAGCCAATAGCAGGACCGCAATATTCTGACAATATTATAATGGACTTGTCTGCATTCCATAGTTGACATATGTAACGTATGGCTGTTGAGGTCTATAGATGGCCCAGACACACAGTTGCTCACCTTTCTATATCAGGTAGGTCTATATACAGCAATGTTTCCAGGTACATGACCAGCATTTGGCATTGGTTTTACAAACTACACTGTTGCTGCACTCATACAGTGTCAACAGTGGACCAGCCCACTTGGACAGCTTTGGACAGGCCAGGTAATTGTTTGTTTCCTTCTAATATGTTGCAGTACCTGTATATAGTATATATAGTTTTGTGTGCTTTTCGTGTGGAGCAGACAGTGACTGTGGAATACTGTACATATGGTTTTATGCTGAGAGTTATAAATCATTGTTCCTGAAATTGCTGGTATCCACTTTGTTCCTTGTTTGCTTGACTAATTATGGTAAGCAGTGTAATTCTGCCATGGCCTTCTGTGCATATCTTGCAGTTTATGTTGGTATAAGATTGGAGGTAATCAGGACCGCATCTCCCCCCATCTTGCCAGTCTGGATTATGTACAGTTTATTTCTGCCATTGTGTAGTATTCCTGGCTTTGTCCAGGTGCCACTGTACTGTGGTTGTACAGCATATGAACTGCAGCTGGCTGGTTCATGATTCTTGTCTGCTACTAGTCAGCTATCACACATCATGATATATACTTTGAATCATGTACATATTCCCATTATTCGTATTTGCCAGCTGCAGTTCATATGTGTAACAGTATACTACATTTATGAATCCCAGGGACAAACAGTGGGAAACAGCAAGAAGGTTCATTCCACTGATTACTGCTGGTTTTGAGTATTTTTTTTCAATACAGTATATTAGTTGTTACAGTAGAGCTTTATACATACTTTATCAAACAGTACAGTGTGAAGTTTTTATAATTATTTTATACAGTATGTTGCTTTCTCATCATGATTTATTGTCACGAAAAAATATAAAATAAAATAGTCAATGACACTGGGGTGATAGTAAGAATTTACCAGTAATATTTTGATGCATTTGTCTACACTGAAGAGGGCTGCAGTAAGAACACAGCAATCTTATTTTGATATTTGTAAGTATGGCACATTAGTAAAATCTATTGAGAGTACTGTAGTACATGATTACGTGAAGTGCAGCTCTATTACTGCAGTACATTGTCCAATAATAAGCTACACCGAAGTCACAGTAAACGTACAGTGGTAGCATTGTGATCCGTTGCCATGCAGTACAATTATACTGCAGTACAGTCCTCAGCAGTGAATTTGATTAAGTATGGTGCATTTTTAAGAAAACAAAGTGTTGTGCAGGAAATTTACTACATACTTAACTCGCGAGCTAAGTATGGGATGTTGAAATGTACTGCTAGAATTTTACAACAGCATTAGTCTGGGGACTGCTTTTTATCGACATTGTGTTTGATCGACATTTGTTTAGTCAGCCACTTTTAATTATACTATTCTAATAACTACAGTGTTCATACAAGCACTTCATAGTCTTTCCATTTCTCATATTTATTCCATGACCTTACATATACCTTTTATTAACTAACATTTTTTATAACAGTTTCTTTACTAATTAGTGATACAAGTAGTAGCACATTGATTATGCTTATTTTTTTGTAGCATCACATCTCATGCCAGTTCTGAACTTGAAAAAATACATACGTAATTGTAAAATTTTATATATGGGATCCCTTAATTGTGTGGATTTGTAACATAGTTGACAGCTTTTTTGTTGTTGATATTCGTACAACTTCACTATAATAATGGAATTAGGGAATGTGTCCTTTCTCCAGTATTGTACAATATAGTAGTTTGTACATATAATTAGCTGGGGGTATGGATAATGCAGCCCCCATATGGGGGTGCAGGGATGCTTTCCCCCTGCAAAACCATTACTTTCTATCTGCATTCTCTGAGGTTATGTCTTAGACCATGCAAATAATACAGCCAATGTTTTTTTTTTTTTGTCAACATTCACACACACACACACACACACACACACACACACACACACACACACACACACACACACACACACACACACACACACACATTATTAATACTGCAGATGATTGACAGTCTAAATTTGAGATGACATCATCGAACTGCAGAATGTTAAATGCAGTTTCATGAAGGGGAACTTTGTTAATGGAGATTGTGGTACAGTAGGGACTGGGAACTTGCCCCTTCTCCTGTAAAGGGCAGTTTTGGAGTTGGTATATTTGATTATCAGGGAGTGTGGGGGTGGAGAGGGGCTTATTCCCCTGCAAAAAACAGATGTTTGCAATTTTTGTTTGTTGTGTCAATATTCTGTAGTTCAATGCTGTTGGCTCAACACTCAACATATAGCCAATCAATCATCTAACTATCGTGAAGTATATTCATGTAAATATATAGGTGTGTGTGCGCGTGTGTGTGTGTGTGTGTGTGTGTGTGTGTGTGTGTGTGTGTGTGTGTGTGTGTGTGTGTGTGTATGGACATCTTCTAAGACTTGAATGCAGTCACCTACTGCTGTTCAGAGACATTTGTTGTATATATACACACACATATATATAGATGTATGTAACTATATACACCCCTTCAGCCCCTTCATTGATCTAAAAACAAGAGAGTGATATGCTAATTGTCCATGTGCTTTCTCCCCAGAACTGCCCCCAGGAAGCCATCTACATGGCTGAACTACTCAAGAAGGTTTCAACTGTGTAGAGTAGCACAGCCATCCCCACCACATCTCAGTAGCAAACACAGCAAAAGACCATTTTCCACTGCTGAAAATTAATGTGGTGGAGGGTAACCACTGGATACCAGGGCTTACTTAAAAAAATGCCATAATTGCACCAACATCAAACAGACATTAGTGATTGGAGAGCCCACCAGACACAATGGAGAAAGGTGCAAAGTGCTAAACTGACACCAATGTTACTACAGGGACCAAAGAATGAAAGGATGCAGTGCTGTAGAGGCAGCATTTTTTCCTACAGCGATCAGAGAGGTTGGGGAACCACCAGACACCAGGTAGAAAGGTGCAGAGCGCTGTATCAGCACCAGTGTTACTACGTGGACTGGGGTTTTAAATTATTAACTGCACAAAACACAGCAAACTCTTTTAAATAATTGCACCGTAATAAAGCACACACACTCTGCAAACACCTTGCACATTCTAAGATACTTCAAACAACTCTAGTTATGCTTTGAATGGCTTCAGCCAATGCAAAATAGTAGTTTGTGCCCAAACACAGTCTTTTACTAAGAAACATGCAATTGCCTTGCCCTTTAAGCTTAATTATGTCCTTTTATTGAACATGTTATGCCTTTTTAATCTCTTATCATGCTTAATATACTTTTCTTGTGCCTGTTTTACTTTAAACATGCTCGTTATTCAAGCCAAAGGTAATTCTGAGCCCCATATGAATGTCTCCTGTAGTTTTTATCAAATATCATGGTTTCAGATATTTTGTCTAATTAATAATGCAGTTTTGTGCCTTTCATTTGAGTAATAATACATTTTGTGCTACTCATTAGATTAATAATGCATTTTGTGCCTTATAAACTTATAGGCCTTATAGGACAGCGTAGTGGTGCAGTGGTAGCTGTAAGCCTTCACAGCAAGAGGTTCTCTGGTTCAATCCCATGTCCTCCCTGCATTTGTGTGGGTTTCCTCTGGGTGCTGCAGTTTCCTTCCACAATTCAACAACATGTGTCTGGAGCATTTCTCCCCAGGCCTCTGCTGAAAATTGGTTTCATTCCAAGTTGGACTTTCCTGTAAATAAATGCACTGTTTCATTTTCTTTGCCAAATAAATCAGTTTTGCAGTTTTCTTTGCTTTAGCTTGTTTCTGGCCTTTTTTTGTTTGTCTGTGCTCCATTTCACTCAACCTGCTTTGTCTGCCTTCACCTTCAACTCTGTACCTCATGGCTCGTAGATGTTGCTCTCTTAATCCCACTTCTGACAACGTCGCTCATCTGGTCAGGATAAAACAGATGAACATTCATGAGTTCTGTTCAAGCAGCTTTATTACACACACAAACACATCAGAAATGAGGCTTTGTAACTTAAACTTAAATAAACTTATAAATAGACTGACTACCACAATCATACAT